>NC_041364.1:18909975-19044975 GCF_900634415.1 Cottoperca gobio
TCACATGGTCATCATTGTGCTCATAATCATGACATGACGCAGAACAGCAACTACACCGACCTTGTGGGGAGATCTCTTCTGTTCTATACTATCATTTAAAAAGCTGGAACTGTCTTTCACATTCCACTTCTTTTACATTATGTGGATGCTGATGCATACATTGACAGACTCAGTGTGAGATTCCTTTGTTTGTGCTGATGGTATTAACAGTCAGCACAAATCACATCAGGAAGGAACTGTGTCATTGTGCAATAATTGGAATTATGCAAATAGTCACAAGGCAGCACTTTGTAATAACCACACTTATTCATACATTTCCTTTTTTATTATTAGTTCACTCTACGGCGTGGACCTGCTTTTTATCTTTTACGCGGTATTCATTATTTTCTGTCACCACCTTATGTTGCTTTCATTGTGTCGACGTGTAAACAGAAGGACATGAAAAACCAAGTGCATCCTATTGAACAATGAGCAGGGAAACAAAGTTAACAGTCAAAGAAGCTTCTCATGCATAAGTGTTGATTTCTCTGGGGAGGATCAGCAGGCACTTTTTCTCTCTCTCCCAATTCGATCCACTCCTGCGCCGCTGTAAAGTTAGGCTCTGAAGAGACGGAAGAGAAATCCATACGTGTCTCTGTCTGGCCATTGATATTCTCCTTACTCCCTTCTTTTTCTCTACACCTCCATCACCCCATCTCTCCCTCTTTCTTGTTCTTGCTTTCTCAGAGGGTCCGTAGTGACCAATCCATCCTCACGCCCTCCATTGGCCAGGTCAGGACATCTAATATCCCATGGATTCACACTTTCTCTCCCTCCCTAGCCGCCTGCACCCAAGTAGCACCAACCCACCCACTCCCCTTCTCTGTCTTTCCTCTCTTCTAACCGCACATCAATCTCACAATCCTCTCCTTCTCTCTTTTCACCTTCTCCACCCTCTCTCTCTCTCTCTCCATTGTGAGATGTTTGGCTTATAATTCCTTTATGTGACCTTCTGCATTGTCAACAGCGCTGCTCCTATTTAACCTCCAAATGCATGAAGAATACTCAGCTGCAGACGGAGGATCACATAATAGTCCTCACGGCTACTGCCACTTGTGACCTCCACTTAGTTTGAATAATTAGCATTTTCCAAAATGTTCATGTAAGATATAAAGCTTTGGCTTTATAAATGAGAGCCCCTCCATCCCTACCACTGTCCACTCCCCCTTACAGTTAGGCAATAGATGCTTCAGCAATAAATAACTACAGGCCCATGTCAAACCTACAGTATATCTCAAAAGTGAGTACACCCTTTAGATTTTTGCAAATATTCTGTTATATCCTTTCAGGGGATAACATTATCCTACTGAAACTTTGATATAACTTAAAGTAGTCAGTGTGCTGCTTGAATAACAGTATAGATTTGTTGTCCTTTGAAAATTACTCAGTACACAGCTGTTAATGTCTAAACAGCTGGCAACAAAAGTGAGTACACCCCATAGTGAACATGTCCTAATTGTGCCCAATGATGTTGTTTTCCCGCCCTGGTGTCATGTGACTCGTTAGTGTTACAAGGATTCAGGTGTAAATGATAAGCAGGGCTGTTAAATTTGGTGTTTTGGGCACAATTCTCTCTGAATGCTGGACAACATGGCACCTCATGGCAAGGAATTCTCTGAGCGGCTGAAAAAAAGGATTATTGCGCTTCACAAAGATGGCCTTGGCTATAAGAAGATTGCCAACACCATGAAAATGAGTTGCAGCACAGTGGCTAAGATCATACAGCGGTTTTCCAGGACAGGTTCCACTCGGAACAGGCCTCGCCAGGGTCGACCAAAGAAGTTGAGTCCACGTGCTCAGCGTCATATCCAGAGGTTGGTTTCCAAAAATAGACGTGCGAGTGCTTCCAGCATTGCTGCAGAGGTTGCAGAAGTGGGATGTCAGCCTGTCAGTGCCCAGACCATACGCCGCACACTGCATCAAATCGGTTTGTATGGCCGTCGCCCCAGACAGAAGCCCCTTCTGAAACCGATGCATAAGAAAGCCCGCAAACAGTTTGCTGAAGACAATGAATCCAAGAACATGAGTTACTGGAACCATGTCCTGTGGTCTGATGAGACCAAAATAAACCTGTTTGGGTCAGATCAGATGGTGTCCGGCGTGTGTGGCGGCACCCTGGTGAGGAGTACCAAGACAAATGTGTTTTACCTACAGTCAAGCATGGTGGTGGCAGCATCATGGTCTGGGGCTGCATGAGTGCTGCCGGCACTGGGGAGCTGCATTTCATTGAGGGACACATGAATTCCAATATATACTGTGACATCCTGCAGCAGAGCATGATCCCCTCTCTTCGGAAACTGGGCCGTAGGGCAGTTTTCCAACATGATAATGACCCTAAACACACCTCCAAGATGACAACGGCCTTGCTGAAGAAGCTGAAGGTTAAGGTGATGGACTGGCCAAGTATGTCTCCAGACCTAAACCCAATTGAGCACATGTGGGGCATCCTCAAGAGGAAGGTGGAGGAGTGCAAGGTGTCCAACATCCGTGCGCTCCGTGATGTCGTCGTGGAGGAGTGGAAGAAGATTCCAGAAGCAACCTGTGCAGCTCTGGTGAATTCCATGCCCAGGAGGGTTAAAGCAGTGCTAGATAACAATGGTGGTCACACAAAATATTGACACTTTGGGCACAATTTAGACATGTTCACTATGGGGTGTACTCACTTTTGTTGCCAGCTGTTTAGACATTAACAGCTGTGTACTGAGTAATTTTCAAAGGACAATAAATCTATACTGTTATTCAAGCAGCACACTGACTACTTTAAGTTATATCAAAGTTTCAGTAGGATAATGTTATCCCCTGAAAGGATATAACAGAATATTTGCAAAAATCTAAAGGGTGTACTCACTTTTGAGATATACTGTACCTTTTTTAGGAAAAATGCCAAACAACGCTAATTTGAGCAGCGACGCATAAAACATTTCGGTCTTGGTATTACTTGATCTCAGTGCTGCGGTTGACACGGTTAAAATAAAATACTCGGCGATGGATTAGAAAAGTGGTTTGGGATTTCTGGCATTGTGCTAACATCGTATTTACAGGATAGGGACTACTTTGTGTGTAATTGGTAATTATGAATCTGAGCGAACAAAATGACATGTGGACTTTGTCGTGGGTCTATTATCGAGCCTCTATTCAATATCTACGCTCTTGCCCTTGTTCAGATTGTGGAATATTATAACATAGAATGAACAACAGGTTTGAAGGATGAAACACAACTACACATAACAGTGTCACAACAGGACTACAGTCCCTTACATTTGCTGAATAAGTGCGAAACAAATCAATGAGTGGAAGTGCCAGAATGTTCTGCAACTAAACACAGAAAAACTGAAATGGTAAAGGATTTCTGTCTAAACAAGATACAGAAAAACTTGTTCATGTGTTTATCTTAAGCAGGCTAGACGATTGTCATGGTGTTTTCAAGTCTTAGTAAAAAATCAATCAGACAGCTGCAGCCCGTCCAGAAGGCTGCTGCCAGGTCCTCACGAAGACCAAGAAAGTGGAGCACATTACACCGGTCCTTGAATCATTGCATTGGCTTCCTGTGTGTCAAAGGATAGATTTTAAATCCTATTAGGCTGCTTGTCTATTAAGCACTAAATGGTCTCCGGCCTAAATACATCTCTGATTTACTTGTCCGCTACGAAGCATCCAGACCCCTCAGGTCATCTGGGACAGGTCTATTGAGTGTTCCCAGGATCAGAACCAAACCGCTTTCACTTTCCATGCTCCCCTGGAACAAGCTTCCTAAATACCTGAGCTCTTCTGAAACTGTGAGGTCATTTAAATCAGGACTTGAAACAATATTGTTTTTTTGCGGCTTTCTAATATATTTGATTCATACTTTATTCATAATCTGTAACTATTTATTAGCCTGCTTTTTTTTATTATTGATTTTTAAAATGTAATTTCTTTCTAATCTTAAACAACTTATTTGCTTGGTCTTGCTTTTTGTCTTTGTTTTTTATTGTCTTTTAAATGCAATTTATATGTTTTCTTAACGTCTTAGTTTTAATATATTTACAGTAATATATTTATATGCCCCTTTAAATCACTGTGTATTACTTTGTGTCTGAAAGCTTTGCCTTCTTCTCCTCTTCCTCTTGTTTTATTGGCGGGTGCCATTTGATTAAATGACTTCTCGTCATTAGTGTTACAGCTAATGTTCAACATACTGCTTTACCCGAGGGGGATGTAGCAAACACACTTTTTATATTTTTTAGAAAGGTGATAAAATATGAGAGATTTACGGAAAAAACTATTTGTATGGCAGCACAGCGGGAGAGAAGAGCAAAATACGTGAGAAAAATAGAAGTTATGACAAGTCTGCACAGTGAGGAGTAGTGTTGCGTGCAGTCAGCAGGACTAACATCATAGTTTTTTCATTCGCTTTGATTCAATTCATGAATACGAATGAGTTCTTTCGAAACACTAAGTTCAAATCTCTGAACAATTAGTTTGATTTGATTTTTTTTATTCATTCAAGCAAATTGCATGTGTTTTGTGTTTGTGTCCATAAATATGCATAAATATCTATGAAATGGAATATTTAAGATGTCTGCTAAATTGGCAAAATACCTGTCATGTGACATTAATGAGTGAGGAATCACAATATGACTTTACATAAAAGATCAAAGTTGAATGTTCTACAAATAAATGAACTGCATATAAATGTGCATATCCTTTTTCTGTGTACTACAGTATTGTACATAATTGACATTTCCCAGTAAATGTTCACTTACAGTTGAAATGGGTGAGATTTGTATATAAGAAACATTTTCAGGGCTTGACAGCCATGGTGGGAAAACATCCAAACATGTCTACCTGTACTGCTCACTTGATGACAAAACAACTTTTCATTTTGTGGCATTGGCCAATTTACTGACACAATAACCAAGTTAGTTATCGCTCTCTATATATAGATCTATAGATAGATTTATATTAAAAAAGAAAGTAAGAAATACTGTATGTGTGACAAGTGTGAGTCAGCAGTGCAAAAGATAAATAGAAACAGGGACAGCACATGAGTTGCACATATACCACATTGGTTTAGCTGATATTCATAAACCTAATTCATTATGGGAGCTGGGAACAGCATGTCTTTGAGTTTGGAGCAGAGAAGCCTGCGCTGGATTGTGTTAAAAGCACTAGAAAAATCAAAACAAACAACCTGACTTTTCTAAGCACTCATACACTTTTGAAGCAAAAAAATAATGGCATCCTCAACATTAATTTTGGCCTGCTGAGCAAATTGCAGTGGGTCCACATATTTGCCTGCCAACTCTCTAAAATGCTCTGGAACATTTCTCTCAAAAGTTTTCATTACGTGTGAAGTGATGGAAAGTTTGGAGAGGGTTGTTTTTGTTTGAGACGAGAGTCAGATGTAAACAAATAATACTCTTCTGTGACAGCATCTGGTGTTTGGCTCTCCTATCATTGCTTTTTACTGTAGCAATCCTTTTGGTCAGGCTGCGCCTAACCTCATTCTGTCAGCACCACCCCAGTGAGAGCAGTGGAAGGTGATAAAAAATCCAAATTAATGTGCAATTTAATGTATACATAAACTCGCACCTGGACTGGCTGGTGGTGCTACTGTAACTGGAAGACGGCTATTATGGGGATAGTCTGAATACATCGTTTTCAGCTACTTTGTCTTGGCTCGACATGGAGAGGAAATTAGACTGTTACATACTGCCACATATGATCTTGGGCCATTTCCAGTGAAAGAATTAGGAAATTAGAAAAGAGCAACGTTAAGTACAATTACACTCAGACCTGACTTTGGCAGTATATTCCTTGGCTCAGCTTCTTGGAGTATAAAGATTGAAATTAGGCAGCAACATTTCCCTATTGCCTTTTCTTACATGTAATTAGCCATTTGAAAAGGTGATAATATTCAAATGTAGAACCTTTTGAGAAAAGGGGTCATAGGTTGGATATTAAAATTCTGAACAGCGTTATTCAGGCTTTTTTATTTTAAAAGCACCATGAAAACTTTCTCATTCCCCTCCAAAAAAAGGGGTGCATCTCTTAATTACTGACATAGAGCCAATTTGCGTCGAGCGTGTCTCTCAGCAGATAATGATAATCATTATAATTGCTTGAAGCGTTTGTTTCATGCAGCAAAAGCAATAATGTTCACTCAGATCTTGTATAATAAAGGCTCAGCACTTGGCTTCCTCCAAGCTGTTATACAGTGGCTGGACGTGAATAATCATTAGTGAAATTGAAATGCAGGGGTAAATACATGGCTGTGTCTGTCCTCTCCTCTGTACTGCCTGTCTCTTTTTGTCGGTCTCTGGGTACAGCGCCAGAGACTGATCAAAGACTGACTGTGATTCACTCTGAATGATCAAGGAGAAGAGACAGGGAGCTCTGTGATTACTGAACATTGACGTTGTATCAATTTCAATCATTCTACAATATGCGGCTGTCACACACAAGGTGTATTATGCACTCTGTCTGATCAGCCGGGATACAGTGCTACGGGTGTTATTGATCATGAGGGATATCCGTGCATTTTTCATGAAGGAGAAGAAATTTGGTGATAAAAACTGCGACAGGCTCCAATCTGCTGGTTGCTATTAAAGATCAGGGTTAGAGAAGTGAAAGAGGAAAGCTCGCTCCTTAACAATAACTACAGCTGCACAGGTTCTAAAGCTTTAAAGTTTGACATATTGTGAAAAATGCTCGCCGAGATGAGAAGATCAACCCACTCTCATAAACAGTATGTATGTCAGATAAACATAAGGCTGTATTCAGCAGCCGGTAATCCATACTAAAAGCAAAGAGTAAAGCAAAAGGTTATATTGTTCTATTCTTGGCCCAGAACGGCGACTGTTTCCAGTCTTTATGCCAAATTGCGCTAACCAGCTGCTGGGCGAACACACAGATTTGAGATTGGTATCAATATTTTCATCTATCTCCCTTCTGGAAGTAACAGTTAGTAGACTGTGGTCATAAAGGGATGGACATGGTAAGCAACAATATTCAGGTAGGCTTTGATGTTTACAGCATGCTCAATTGGTCTTAAGGGGCTCAAAGTGTAGCAAGAAAATATCCCCCGCACCATTACACCACCAGCCTGAATCGTTGATACAAGGCGGGAGGGATCCATGCTTTCATGTTGTTTACTGACCCTACCATCTGAATGGCGCAGCAGAAATCGAGACTTATCAGACCAGGCATCGTTTTTCTAATCTTCTATTGTCCAATTTTGGAGACTCAGTGCCAATTGTAGCCTCAGTTTTCTGCTGTTAGCTGACAGGAGTGGCACCCGATGTGGTCTTCTGCTGCTGTAGCCCGTCTGCTTCAAGGTCCGGCGTGTTCAGAGATGCTCTTCTGCGTACTTCGGTTGTAACGAGTGCTTATTTGAGTTACTGTTGCCTTTCTATCAGCGTAAACGAGTTTGGCCTTTCTCCTCTGACCTCCTGCCATCAACAACGTATTTTCGCCCAGAGAACTCCCGCTCACTGGATATTTTCTCTTTTTTGGACCATTCTCTGTAAACCCTAGAGATGGACATACTCAAACCAACAAACAATCCAACTTCAAAGTCATTTAAATCACCTTTCTTCTCCATTCTGAAGCATTGTTTGAACTTCAGCAGATTGTCTTGACCATGTCTACATGTCTAAACAAATTAAGTTGCTACCACGTGATTGGCTGTTGAAGAAGGTTGGATTGATAAAATATTTACATTAACAAACAGTTGAACTGGTGTACCTAATAGAGGGGCCGGTTAATATATATAAATATTGACATATATATATATATATATATATATATATATATATATATATATATATATAGAGTGATATCAATTATTACATTTCAAACTATTTCTTTAAGCAACAAAATAATAACGGGGCTATTTTGGAAAGATGTGAATAATGCACACTTGATAACATCCCAGAAATAAGAATGCACTCTTAGTGAAATAGTGGTGGAAAAACGCATATGAATATTCAATGTACCATCCGAGGAAATGGACTTAGTTGTCACAGCATGGTTGTTGCATGGTATGAGGATCACAGCGCCACCACAACAGAGATGCGAGGTGTCTTATTCCAACAGGGAAAGTGGTTCTCCTGAGGTGACTGAGCCATTTTGTTTTGGTTGTGGTCGAGCAGTTCACTGTGTTCTACAGGTGCCATGAATAAAACATCGAGACCTGTTAGAAGAGGCACCCTGGGTAGAGGGTCAGCTGTCCAACTGCAGCTGGAGAATAAAGAAGGACCCCATCAGGAGAAGTGTGCCAAATCACCGCCATTTGATGGAAAAAGCTGCAGGGGCAAGATACCGGGAGATTGGGTGCAGATTTAAAGCCCCATGTTGCATATCCACAGGTACGCAGGGTAATACCCTTTGAGGATTACATCAATATTGGAGCTAAACATGTAATCATACGCTGAGGCCGCGTTCTAGATCCATCTGGATAACCTTCAGTCCCATCAGAACGAATTGCCTTTACCTGGATAGAAGCTTTGTGGAATTATTCATAGGGGAAGCTGATGAACATTACAAAACATTTGAATTTAATATCAATATGCATGAATACATGAATTTTCAAAACAAAACAGTGGTTAGCGCTTACCCAGGGACGGCGTACAGATTCACATAAACACGAAGCTGCAGTGTAAAAACACTGCTCTGTTGTCCTCTTACAGGCCATGAGCAGCTTAATCATTGAACCTGAGAATCAACCGAGTCTATTCAGAGCCCTCATCTCAGGCATGAAGTGAGCCGAATGGATTCAAGATACAAAACTGTAACTTTCACTGTCACTTAATTGCAAGACTACTTCTTTGATTAACTCTCTGTCTTTCTCTCTCTCTCTTTCTGTTCCTCTGGGAGATGGGGAGGGAGGGGAGGGGAGGGGGGGCATATAAGACATAACTGGCAGCTCTAACAGCTGCCGGAAGCTCTTCTCTACCATAACAGATGTTCCCTTAAGGATTAAATCTGCCTAAATAACATGATAACAAAGTAAAGGCTATATGAGATTCTGTCTGCTCTCAATTACGACGACTTTCCCTCCAAAAACATGATTATCAAATTAAGTTTTAAAAGTTTTTTCAGTGGCCAAATGGTACTTGTTCAGATGGGCAAGAGAGCGAGAGAGAGGCATGCAGCACAACATTTAAGTGTCTCCAATATAAAACAATATGATTTTGAGTTGACAAAGTCAGGTTGTGTCTCCCTCTGGTTGGGGCTAAGGCTCAGCCGGATAGGATATTTTGATACTAGGGCCAAACATTTGAGCTTCTTCTCCAGCAGTAGTGAAGGACAAGTGGATCCTACCTCCACTGTCAATATGTTTGAGCCAGGGTCCATTTTAAGAGCAGATCCAAGTGACAGATTCAAACACAGGTCTAAGAGGCGTTACCGGCATTACCTTACTAATCAAAAGACTTCCCCACAAACAGTTTCACGCATTCTATGAGTCTCGATGTTTTATTCATGGCACCTGTAGAACACAGTGAACTGCTCGACCACTTCCCCACAAACAGTTTCACGCATTCTATGAAAGGCAAGCGTGAAACTGCTTGCAGCCTCTACTTGTTTGTATGAGTATTGTCTATGCAAAAGTGTTTTAATTGGTAAGGTTTTAGCAAAAATGCATTGTGTTTGGGAGCATCCCAATGGTTAAATGAGACTTGGATTATACGTCCCAAATTGTCTGAGACTTTTTTAATATAGCTTTGCAGTATGTGGCTCCCATTTAATTTAATTCATCATGAATTTTCTCCATTTTTGGAATTTTTGTTCAACGTGGAGGCATACGAGAAAAATACATTTTCTTAAAGAATTCAATGTAACACTTGGTGAGTAAATGAAGGATCTTTGGGTTGAAGTATCGGACCCACTGAAGACTCAAACCATAATAGGAAAACATTTCGTAAATAATCAGTAGCGATGTAAATCGCTCTGCAGGAGTTCTAATCTTCAACAATTAAATAAGTAACACATAGAGGAAGTGTTTACATCCACACTAGTATCCCGGTTATGTTTTGCGCATGTAAACATCACGCCGGTTTATGAAACCCGGATTAGCCTTTTCTTTCTCTGCCATGTGTGCATGTGCTTCCTCGACTTGAGTTATGTAGTAGTTAAATGAAAGATGTATCTTGATCCTATATTTCCCATAATGCAACCTGCATCTTTAGGTTATGTGTTCTGCTTGGTTTGTCTATCTGTCTGCAGGATTACGGTAAAACTACAAGCCCGATTTTCATGAAACTTGATGGAAGGGTGTAGCAAGGGCCAAGGAAGAACCCATTACATTTCAGAGCGGATCCGATTCAAGAGGCGGAAACACACATTATGTTTCTCTTTTGTTAACATTGCGAGATAGGGCTATAGTGCTGCATTCATTTGGTGTCGGAAATCATCTGAAAATTACTTCCCAACAGGGAAAATTCAGAAACAGATATCAACATGTTGCCTAAACGCTCTGGGCAATAAAATACAACACATCTTCTCTGTAGCGTCCAGGTTATTTCCACATTACAGCACATTGAAGACGGAAGAGCGACTTCCCAACTCGGTAAATGGGATCATCCGAGGTGCATGTGAAAGCGTCATTGGCCTTGGCGGAGGTCTGTGCTCTCCGAGTGACATTCTAGTATCATGTATTTGAATTGGTAGTCTGCCAGCCCTGGATCCTGGTAGAACTATGAGGCTTCTCATAATCCGTGTAAACGTCATGTCCTGAAAATCATCAAAACCAAGGTAACGCTCAAAAGCAGGACACAGGTGTGCATGTCAATGAACTCATAGTGTTGTTTAACCAGTGTTTCCTCACCTTGTAACCTCACAGGATAAATCTTAAAAGGGTGTTTCTTTTCCCCATACAGTCCTTTAATGTTTGCATTTCTCATGTAAATCCTGGATATTTCTCCCTCCTCAGTCCACACACTTTATTAAAAAATAAAACAATAATTCTTTGGACTGCCTGGTCATAATCCATAGACATTAACAAATTGTGATGACTGCTCACATAAAGCTTCATTTTACGTGCCATAACGTTTGCGTATCACTGCCATAAACTGATTATAGTTCCAGGAAGAAAGATCGATGAAGATGAACCAAGTGGAAGAAGATTTCAATATATAGGCTGTGTGATCTATCTGCATTTTAAGCAGGCGAAACAAAGTCAACTTAACTTCAGAAAAAGAATAAAATGAAGAGACCATTTCAAATTTAATATTAAGATCAATTTTATTTTAATATCAAAATCATTCAAATGGCCAAAATACAAATGTTCACTGAGAGAGAAACTGAGCAGCTTTCGCCTCAGGCAACATACTGTACTGGTTTTTGCAGCAACAGCAGAATTCACACCTCTAACTTTTTAATTACACCCTTGAGAAGTGCAGTTGACCTGTACAATGACGTCTGCCCGTCTCAGCGTGGGCTCCCCAGGCCAACCTCAGGTCATCTTGTCCACCTCGAACCTCTGAGAGTTTCTCCTCAATGAGGCCCGGAGTGCCGATGGAGTCTGGAGGTCTGACCCATGAAGTGGTCCACCCAACAGAGGACCCACTTTCCCTCTAATTTAATCCTCTGAGCTTTGAGCCTGAAGTAGACGCATTACATACACACACACACAATGTTTTTTTTCTGGCATTAAGTCAACCCTGTGGAGTCTATACTGATGTATATAGATGTATTTTACTTTGAAAGTCTAAACTATGATTTAAGGCCTTGGTGCAATTAATTAACACGTCAAAATATATCCAGAACATGAATATCACGCAGCGAAAAAGTGACTTTTCTGGAACGACGTTGATTTTTCACTTTGTACTCAAAGGACATATTCAACACAAGTGGCTCTGCAGTCCAAACAAAGACAGTAAACTATATCACTCCAGATCAGGGGTAGCCAACGCGGTGCCCGCGGGCACTTGGTCGCCCGCAGGGACCACGTGAGTCGCCCGCAGAGCATGTTCTAAAAATAGCACTAGTCATCATGAAGCTCCGTCTAACATTTGTATTTAATTGTTTTGCTGTTTTTTTAATTTATTTTTCTCAATAACACTTGAATTATTCTTTATTTTAAAATGACAATATTGAATATATAATTTAAAAGACAAAAATGTTTTATGTATATGTGAACTCTGACCCTGTAAGCTAAATCACCATTTCCCTTTTCGATGAGACAAGCTAGCGGGAGCAGCTACGATGGGGCGCGAGGTGCGTTGTTTACGCTAAACATGGCAGAAAAGCGAAAGAAAACTAACTATTTTCACACTGACTGGGAGGAAGAATTATGTTTTACAACAGTGAAAAAAAAGTGTGTATGTCTCATTTGCGGGGCGACGGCAAAGCGGCACATTGTGGAGACACTTCGGTACGTGTCACAGAAGCTAACATGCTAACTAACTAACAAGCCGAGAGTTAAAGGCAGCTTTGGACAGCAGCATCTCTTTTCACGAGGCCGGTGAACAAGTCACAGAAAGCATCAGAATTATTTAGAGCTGCACATTTTTAATAAAGAACAAGAAAGCCTTTTCGGACGGAGAGGTCTTGAAAGGTGCAATGATGTTATTGAAAACACTGTTCAAAGAGAAGAAAGGTTCCCATGTCATCTCCACTCCGATGTTACAATGTTAGTGGTTTGTACAAACAGGATATGATGTGAAGATGTTTTCCTATAAAATGTGTATGTAAAATGTATAAAGTGATATTTTGTAATAAAATATAACCGGTGTGATTTTGAACAAAATGCTACAAATGTTCTCATTCATACAAAACTGTCAAAGATATTTACAAAAATATCAGAGATGTGATAACTCTGACTTTCAAATGTTGAAATAGATTGAGAACATAAATAAATAATGTTGCATGTTTAAATATATCTGTTTCCTACTATAAATCATTGTTAATAATCATTGTGAGGAATAATTAACATTAACATGTGATCAGACAGTCTCTTCACATATATGAATATTTATTATGATTATTATTATTAATGATAATATTATCATTAAAGGTGAACCGTGCAACTATGTTATTCAGGAAGTTTGTATCAAACAAGTAGCCCTTCGTATTATTCAGCACCTTGAAGTAGTTCTGGTATCAAAAAGGTTGGTGACCCCTGCTCAAGATCCACTCCTTCCAATCTTACCTTTCAAAATAAAATCCTTAGACATATACACTGTGGAACTGTTAATGAAGTTCACACAATGATATATCGTACGGTAGCTTAGGCTATACAACAATTTAACTCAGACATATTTCCAGTGTTGCTACTTTTACAAACTCACAAGTTTGGATTGGATTGTTTTCAGTTTTTGTGATCATTTCAAATCCAAAATCATCTTTTCTACATCTTTCACCCAATGTCTTGGATATGAATGCAATACATTAGAGGTTACGGTGTGAATGTACGTGATGTATCATAGGAGAAGAAAAACAGGCTGTTTTTCCCTCTATATCCTGTCCTTGTCAGTATTCATCTCTTGTAGATGATCATGAGAGTTATGCATGGGTAAGTATGTGTGTGTGTGTGTGTGTGTGTGTATTTGTGTATGCATTACTTATGTATCTATAATAAATCCAGATACTCACCTTTGTTTATGTGTGTCATTTCACGTATGCGACTATGTTTATGTAGCGGGCCAAGCCTATTTGCATCCAAGTTTTACTCCTGTTCAAATCATTTATTCACCCCCCGGCCTGCAGCATGGCTTCTGGCCTGCAGCTTTGTACCAGCAGCTGGCTTGCACAGCCTTCCCCAGGCTTTCCCCACAATCTCTTGCTCTTTATCATGCATGGCACACCGCTGGACTAGTGCAGGCACAGAACACTTCATCACCACAGTCTGCAGAGAGAGGCAGAGACAGACTGCAATATGGGCTTAGGGTTCAAGAAGACCCCTATTAGGATGGGATATCCCATAGGCTGGCTGGCTCAACTCAGCACTTTTTCTGCCCCAGTTTCAAATAAAGTTACGGGGATGTTGGGCTAGAATAGGCCGTCCTCATGTTTTAAGATTATCGGCAAATTGCTCGGTGGTAAGGTTACGAATCAACTTCATTTTAATTCACTCAAACCAGCAGGCGTTCCCCTCTTTAAATTCCAGCCTGAGGGGATCGGCGGCTAACAGCCTTGTGGAGTGCTTTCGGCACAGAATTCTGTCAGAGGACATCTCCGCTGAGAAAAAATGTTGAGTTGAGACAGAGGGGAGCGGAGGAGGGAGACTGTTTCCTGGTGTCAGCTCTAACTGGGTTGGGAGTATTCTAGCTACTCTCAGGTACACTGATATCATCCCTGACTGCCTGCATTGGAGAGAAACAGTTGCACCGAGGTGTCAGCTTTAAGTGGATAGGGGAGTTTTGTCACCGATCAGCTATCAACATTTCACAGTGACTCTTCAATGAGGTGTTCTCTGAGCCCGCCGGATGTGGCTCTCCATTGCTGCCCCCACCCTCTTCTATTTTTATTTCTCCCTTTAATCTGTGTCTACAGCTCTCCCTTTATTTCCTTCCTTTTCAATGTTTCCTCTTCTGTCCTCGCTTCACCTTTCTCAGGAGAGTGAATAATCTCTTTCAGTATCATGGATAATGGCGGCTCTCTATGAAAGAGCTGTCTCTTCAATTCATCAGGTCTGACCTTCAGGGTGCATCTTGATGAGTGCCGAAAGTAATGACATCGCTCCACTCTGTGACGCCCGAATAAGAAAAATACCATAGTTGCGAAACACTATAATCAAATCAAGTTTGCTTCTGATGCGATTGCGTAATCTGATATGATTGTTACAGACACACAAAGTATTGACTTTCTGGAATTTCTTTATTGGGAGTTATGCTAGGATGTATTATTGGGACTTTCATTTCATTTACACTGCCTCTGTGGCTAGTCCTTGAGACCAGTTTGATATTCAACAAAGCACAGCAAAATTAATTTGTCCATGTTTTCAAACTGTGTATTAAAGGGTTACATTGTCCCAGCAGGCGTGGGGACTGGAGAAAAGTGGTGGCCGTGTAGCAGTCCATAGAGACTTCTCTATTGTCTCTCTGTACGTCTGTTCTGCACCCTGCCAAAGCCGCCTGCAGAGATAGAAACATGAGCACAGTCGCTGCCTCATAAAGGACAATCTCTATCCGCTCCTGGTTCTGGGCTGCCGTTCAACCGTAGGCAGACTGCTTCCTGCTTGTGTGGGTAGAACAACTCTATATATCTGTTGGGTTTGAATAGACAGCTCTTTGTAGAGCAGCTTAGTGTATGTTTGTCACGGACCCAGCCAACACATGTTTGACAGTGATCAAATATTTGTAGTGTGTGTGGAACCTCCTACACAAAGCAGTGAAGGGCAGCTCCACCAAATCAATACATATCAGGTTCAAGGAATGAGAATGATGATAAATTGGTGAGGGGATTAATGAGCAATGGCCTGTCTTGTGGCTTCACTTTTTCCTCTGGGGATGCACACACAGGTGCAGTTCAACTCTTAGCATTTAAAGTCTTAACTACAGCAGCGGGAGCTCACATTACAGAGCCAGGATTATTCTGGGCGAACAGTAAGTAACATGATAGTTTGTCACTGTGTTAGTGCACATGTCCATCTCCGGCAGTGAAGAATAATTTCTTCGCTCTGGAATGATTGCTGATGGCTCAGACAGGAGTCTTCTATCTCTGAGCTAATGAAACCATCCTGACACATCATTCTCCCAAGACTAACTTTTATCTCCTGTCCTCCTGCAGACTGCAGTAAAATGACCATTATTCTTTCTATGAGCGTTTCCCTGTGTGTGTGTGTGTGTGTGTGTGTGTGTGTGTGTGTGTGTGTGTGTGTGTGTGTGTGTGTGTGTGTGTTGTGCGTGGGTGCGTGTGTGTGTGTGTGTGTGTGTGTGTTTATGCCGATTGCCTATGTATGCGTGAACAGTCCTTCACTATTCATCAATATGTCACCTGTAATGGCTGCTAAATTAACCATGTGTTTCGGGGAGCAAAGCTGGCTTGATAAATCTCTCTGTGGCAGGAGGCGTGTGTGGTCCACCTCCATCCACCTCTACCGTGACCTTTCTCAGGTGGGGGCGGGGGTCCTCTGCTAACTGGGGCTCATAAACAGCATCACAGTAGGAAAGATTACAGTGTTAACATATTGGTTAACTGCAGCAGAACTTCCTGGATCTGTTCCAGAAGTAAGACAACTTCATTCAAAATCACACTGATTGCAAATAACTAAAACCTCAGTCCTACAACCTAATCTGAGTCAGCAGTACTTTTACATAAGGTGACAATATGAGAAGGAAGATATTAAATCACACACAGCTATAAAAACGTACCAAGACTTATTTCCATTGTGGTCTTTGATGCAGATGCAGGAGTCTAGTAGACATCATACTGCAGGTTCCCTCTATTTATCTCAACATGGGGTGGTACAAATAAAAACAACATAATAGATGTTATTGAATGTCTTTGTTAATGACCACTATTTCCCATAGGCCCAAGGCTGTTGCTAAACGTCACCAGATTGACAGACTGAGGCCTGGGGCGTAGATGCAGAGATTATAAATTGGGGAAATCACATTACAATTGTACTTTTTTTTATATCCCCTCCACTCACAAATGCGTTTTCACTTTTGTTTCTTTACCTGGATGTTTGAGCTTCACTGTGCAGAATGCTGTATGCGAAGAGTTAGTAGTAGTATGTTTAAATCTCAGGTTAAAATGTGTGGACTTTTGAGTAAACAAGGAGACATGTAGATTTTAGATTTTACAGTGAGGGAAGAGCAGTAGATTTTAAAATGTTTAACTAGTTAATTTTTTTGTGTGTGAAAAGAAATCCTAGATTAGACATGACATACTGTTCCAAGCATTTTCAAGTATTTGTATTTGTCATAAAACATGTTTAATTTCCAGCAGCAGCAGGCGGCTGTTTTCAGGTAACAGGCTCACATACGACTGTATGCTTCCTGCTCGAGTTGGTGGAGACCAGAGGAGTTAAAGGAAGAGTTCATTTTGGACTTTTTTTAGTGGGCCAGAAACATGACTATAAAAAATGTTGCTAGCTGTGTCTGCTGGATGTGTAAATAGCGCTAACCATAACAACTTTATAAGGTAACAGTTTGTCAATGTTGGATATCACAGGTTATGAAAAACCAGTTATGATGATATAAGCTTTTAAGATGTGACACTACAGGTGAATAGGGGACACCATTTAACTAGATATCACCCTGAAACTTCCCCACTTGATTACTTTCATTAAGACGATAATTTTTTCTGAATTGTTAAAGTTTAAATTTGCAAATTAATCATTGTCTTATGTGCTAATTTGCATCCATTTCCAGAACTGAAATCTAAACATTGAATAAAGCCAGGTTCAATTTTCAGGTTTCATTTTGATGACATATTAGCCATTAAGTTGATTACTTACATTAAGACAGTCATTTTTTGTATTAAACGTTGTCTGAAATGTTATGTTTAAATATGCAAATGAGGTGCAATCTAATGCTAACTTTTGGTGAATTAAGGATAAATCTACAGGCGCAAATAGACAAAGTTAGTCAAATAAATACTTCTTTCCATTAGTCTGAAAGAAGACGTGGTCTGAAGTGCTGTGCAGGAAATAAAATGATAATTATCCTCTTCACTTCTTACCTTCCACATCATGTGCCCACTCTTCTCTTCATGTAGGCTTCAGGTTTCATTTTATGGATTAACTGGAAGATGGCAAGTCTCCAAATATGACAATATACTCATTTGATGTCTATAAAAATGTATAGTAATTTATCTTATTGAACACAAACCACAGGAACATGCTTCACTTCAGAGGCAGATGTAGGAATACTAAGTTACAGAAGTAAATAAAACAACGGCGAGCCTGGGGATGACGTCAATACTCCGGCTCTATATTCTGGTTTTCAGGCTGTTTTTGTTTATATTTATGTGAAATATGAGTGATTGTTCCAGCATATGGCGAGCACCTTTTTACAAAGCGCCCAGTGATATGCACTGATTAAAATACAGCAGGCAAACATTCAATCACAATTCAAATGCTTTAATGACACTAAGAAGTTAAATAGGGATCAAGGTATTTAACTGTAATGATTTTTGGCACTGCTTCAGAAAAAATGTCAGGATTAAAGTAAAAGGAAAATAAAACAACTGGGCCTGTAACAGAGTGGGAAAACACAACAAATGGAGCAGTATCCTGGGGTGCAGATTGATTCCTATCAGCTGGTACATAGACGGTGACCTGCGGGGGAGAGCTTATCTTGGCTCATCCTCTATCTCCCCTACATTTTGATCCCACTGCTGCAGGGTGTAGACCGGCTGCGAGGAAAAGGGGAAGAGTAGTTGGCTGGCTAGATGAATGACGAATGGATAGTTTTGTGAATTAGATGGAGGGAGGAAGAGGGGGATGGATGGAAGAAGTGGAGTAAGGTTGAAGGAAAGGAAATAGGGTAAGGGAGGTAGTGGGAGATAGAGAGATGGAGCGATGGCATCTGGAGAAAGTCTGATAGATAGGGGACAGAGTGGGGGGAACATCAGGAGAGAAGGACAATGTGAGGGGCAAGAGCCTCCCTCTGCAGCGTTATCAGGGCATAATCAGCAGATGGGAGGGCAGGGAGAGAGGAACGACAGGGACAGCTGGAGAGATGGAGGAGATAAAGCGGAGATAGAAGAGAGGGGGAGAGATGCAGAACAGAAGCGTGGACAGTGACCAGCATGTAAAGAAGAAAATGAAAGATGAAAAAAAGAACGGCGGAGCAGAGAGATGTAGAGAAACAAAGGGGGGAGAAGAGCGGATGCTGACAGAGGAGAGGATGATAAAGTGTTCACCTAAAGGGGCTAATGCGCTCACTGCAGGGTGGCGGGACAGACAGTCACGTATATGCACATGACCAGTCAAATGGGCAGAGGATGAGAGGATGGAGTAGGAGATTAAATTGATGCGGATACGCCTAACTCAACATGTTTTAGTCTAAAATGGGAACATTTTGTGCATATAGGTTTGACAGATGCAGTAACAATTTTGGAGAGTGTTCCCCGTAGATAGACACGGTATCGTGCTAGTTTTTAATGCTTCCTTATACAAGTGGACTGGAGTTGTCTGGATTTTCCTTTATATTAATTAGCACAAGGAAGATCAGTGCTGATTCGCTGAGCTTGACCTTCCCTCCCACCTCATTACTCCCTCACAAGTAGATCCAGTTCACCGTCAATTAACTAACTTTTAATGAGGAGAAGGGCTGTTGAGCAAGACCTACAACTGTTCCAGTGGCAATGTAACACACCACTACCTTCACTGCTTTTAATGACAACCTGCAAGTGTATCATCATACAATAATACAGTCTCAATAGGCAGATCATAACAGCTGGGAAGGGCAGTCTTGGCACAAGCAAGAAGATCCTGGGTTTCAATCCAATGGCAACTTTCTGTGAGGGGTGTTTATGTTGTGTGTGTATGTGGGGGGGGGGGGGTTCCAGGTGCTGTGTGGCTGTGTGAAGCCGGGAACACTCACACTGCACAGATCAATTGACCATTGGTTTCATTGACCCATGACGTGGGTGCTCACACTGAACATAAGCAAGGAACCCCCTCTTTGTTTTGTTTGTTCTCCATTACAATTAAAACCTATACCACTATGGTTTATAACGGATCTTTTGACAGTGTTAACATTTATTCTTAGTGAGTGAGTGGATAAGTTTAGACTACCTAAAATTATTTTCATTTAAGGGAAAGATCTCGGTTACGGTTTCACATCATCAGGTCATCAGATACACATTCTCGTCTCTCACAAAAAAGTCTGAGCATCTACAACCCACAACCTCTACACCCTTACTCTACTCCAGTGATACTCCAATTAAATGTAAATAAGATACCAGAGTGCATGAAACAAAAAATAATTGTCTCGTGTCATTTTTCAAAAGTAGCCTCCAGGCAAAGCGAGTTGAGTGTCGTTGTTCCTTGCTAAATACAAAGTACATTGCTTCCTGCATCAGTACTGAATGTTGCCGTCAGCAACGTAACATGGTTGTGATGGGCCCCGGTTAAAATAATTGTATTGTGGACAGACACACAGACAGACAGACAGACAGACAGACAGACACACACCCACACCAGCCTCTGATCAGCACTACGGACAGCAGCCAAAGCATCAAATTTATCAAAGTTAAAGGTATCTAACAGCGTGCTCTGGACTCAACCCACAGCCTGTTTTACCCATCTATCAAACATCCCCAATAGCTTTAGCCAGCCTACGCTAGCAAATCAACACAAATGTAGACACAGGTACACATGTACACAGTATCTGGATAAGCAAAGAACAAATAGCCATGAAGAAAAGCACAGCAACTCATTATAGGCTTCCTGTTACACAGTATGAATGTATGGATCACGCCACTGGTCACACAATCATTATTCATCAATAATGACCCAGAGATTAAAGTATTCATGAGATGTCTGCGGTCACAGCAGTGACATGTATGGTGAGGTATAACAACGATGCTGTGCAAACATCACTATATGTTGCTGCTATTGAGCTGTGGACTTTTTGTTAGTTACATAGAAGAGAAGCTCAGTGAAAGGTGCCAGATAATGATGTCCAGGCTGGCGTTGAAGACATTGATTCTGAAATGGCTCTTGCCATCTCTGAGCCTTTCATCTTCTTTTGTGATTTTCCATGAACTCGCTCCGCGCTCCCCATCTCTCAGCGAGATTTTGAGTGGTGGGCTTGACATGTTCAAAGTCATGTCGGTATGCAGACAGAGCCTTAATTGTGTTTCGGAGGAGACCAACTGCTTTTTGGATGTTTACATCTTTTGCCTGCAACATCTTTGACACAGCGTTAATGTTTTTCAGTATTTTTGTACGACTAGAAAAATGAATCTGAATAAAATAAATATCCTGTTAATCCTGTTCCTCTCTCTTTTAGCTGACAAGGGTGATTCTAGTTAGATATTTCATGACATGCATACCGGTATCTAAGTGCAGCAAGGGCATCATACATTGAAGACGTTTCAGGGTAACGTTACCATGAGCTGTAAGTTCAGATGAAATGATATCGGAAAGGAGTGACCTTTATAAAAAAAAGTATAAAGAGTCAACAATATCATAAAATTGCCGCATCTCTGTGTCATTTAGGTTATGTACTGCTCAGCGCACATACTGTATTTGAAAAGCAGTTCCATCTCCATGCTCCTGGCCTGAACACCTGAATAGATTCCACTCATGTTAGCTACGCCATCATGTCCCTGCCCCCGACACTGGCTCAGGTCAATTATGTTACTCTCTATGCCATAGGTCTTCAACAGGGGGTCCGCGACCCCCAGGGGGTCAGTGGAGATACTGCAAAATTGTTTATAGATAAAGCAAATATTGTTTTCATAAAAACAATTATATATATCGTTTCTTTTGTACATTCACATGCCCCCCCTCACACAGAACTCTGACGGCACCCCCATCAGTTTAGGGGTCCTTTGCCTGAAAAATGTTGAAGACCAGTCAATCCTTTTGTACGCCTTTGACCCAAGCATTTATTTATTGGTTTATTTGACAGGGACAATACATGTAGGTTTTGTTACATTTAAATAAAGTGCCACCAACACATGTCGTGTTTAGGGAAAAAGGGGACCAAGAAGGGTTCGCTGGACAGGGTCGGAACAAGAGTCCCCAGGCCGATTGTCTGGGGTCAGGACAGAGGCGGAGCAGGGAAACTCAAGGGGGATGGTTTAGGAGTTGGGCCAAAGTTTTATCTGGCTAGGAGGGCGACCAGGAGACAGGATGAAAGGGTGTAGCCGCTCTGGAGGATGGGTAGGATGTCGACAGGACGGGTGTAACCGCTCTGGAGGTCGACGGGACGGGAGTAGCCGGTCTGGAGGTTAACCCAACAGACGTCGCCGCTCTGGAGGGTGGGCAGGAGGTCAACCGGACCCCTTTAGCGGACGGAGATCGAGGCAAGACCACCAACGATGTTGAGAGAGTGCAGTGGGAATTTTGCTACTGGACCTGGGAGGCTAAACTCGCTAGCACTTGCTGATGGGTTGATGCCGACTGCCGTGTCTCCACAGTTCCGGCGGCAAGCAGCGCCTCTTGCTGCGGGAGAACGCCCTCAACGCTCTCAAGACGGGACTGTGGTAACGGGATGTACACTGGGTCCATTCTTGGCCAGATCGTTCTGTCACGTATCGTGTTTGGACCCAAATGCAGCACACAGGAAACCAGGAACAGTTGATAATGAAATGTAATGTCAAAGCTTGGCAGGTACAGGGCAGGACAGATAATGAGCACAGGGTAAATACAAAAGTCCAAATAGACCAACCAGTAGGGCACAGGCAGAAGGTAAATCGTGGCCGGGCAGAGGATCAGGAAACAGAAGAGACGAGCAGGTCAGAGGCAGGCAGGGTCAGCAACAGGAAAACCGTCTGGAACAAAGTGCTGGAGAGTCTCGCATGAGTCACAGTAAGTTCTGGCAAAGAGTGGGTTAGCAGGAGAGGCTTAAATACTGGCTTGATTGAAGATGAGATGAGGTGGGAGTGGCTGGCTGGTGGATGAAGGGTGGGTGAGTGGAACAATACAGAGGCACAGCAGGTAAGGAGAGAAACAGACAGTGACACTTCTAGCCGTAGCAAATTTACAGACCATGTCCCGGGTTAGGCTTTTGACAATAACAACACATAATAAAAGAGTCTAATACAGGCGTACAAACTAAAAATAAAATAGACATAGACAAACAACCACCACAAACAACCACAACAGACAATAAATTAAATGAAGACAATTTACAATTAAAACAATTAAGAACAATGACGGAAAACGGCGATTAAGAACAGCAGAGAGGATAATATGCATACTATGTAAACGTATGTATCTCAGTGTTCACAGTTTTGTCTTTGTTTAAGACACAGTTAAACCTTAGTATTAAAAGCTTTATATTATTATTTCAAATCTGTGGGCCTTTAACTGTAAAAGAGGACTCACCCAAAGTCATTCATTTGATCATTGTAAAAATTGTAAAAAAAACAGCCAGCAAGGCTCACAATAGGCACAGTCTAGGGAGGGTGAATAACACACAGTTAGGTGGGAGTTTGATACCTGCCTTGGTGGTGGTGTAATGACTGTCAGAGAAACACGTGTTTGTTTGCTCTGGGAAAAGGCATGGTAGGCCTCCATGTCCCTGCTGCTATAATATATCTCTTGATCTTGGCATCGGGGGGCACAGTACCGTCATAGAGTCCCCTATCTGTGGAGGGGAATCCTGTGGAGCCGAGTCCGACTTCTGAGGTGAAGCTTCACTTGATGCAATGATGAGCTAATGTTAGCCTCCGGCTGCACATCAACATTAGCATTTGAAGATGATGAACTAACGTCAGCCTCCTATTGAACGTCAATATTGACGCCGTTAGCAGCAGCATTCGAAGATGAAGAAGCAGGGGTAAAAAAACATCTAATCTAATTGTGTCAGTTCTCATTCTTGAAATCAGATATCAGGAAATCAAGGACAATTAAAGTACATAAATAGCATATAGGCTATGTGACTCAAAACCATCAGTTGTATACACAAGGCAGGAAGGTGGTTCATATAGCTATCACATTGTAATACATTGTGTATTGTTGAATGGTTGCTGGGAAGTCTTTATGAAACTATTCATACACTAAGGCAGTGGTTTTCAACCTTTCTGTGGCCAAGGCACACCAAAGACCAAGACAAAATATCAAGGCACACCTGTAGTCCTATCTGGGCAAAATACCCTCTATAACAGTGTTTCTTAAACTTTTTCAGACCATGGATCACTTAACCAATAAAAAAACAAAAAAGGATGTGGGGGGGGGGGGGGGGGGGGTCCTAAATTGCAGGAACACACACACAAGCATGGCAAATTATTTGCAGTAACTAAATAATATCTTTTTGGACTAATTATGTGAAATTGGATCATTTCCCACGGCACACCTGATGATAGGTGCCGCGGCACAGTGGTTGAAAATCACTGCACTAGGGGGCCCACTCACTACAGTGAAGGAGCAAACACTTTGCAGTTCTATATGTGCAGCTGATGGTGTCTGAGCCACTATGCTGCTGCACCAGTTGCATTGTCAATATTTGCACCACTGGTTTGGCATTGTATTTAAATAGTCAGATGCAGAATCGTCCAATATGGCCTTAATTTGGGATACTGGCCTGGCCTGTGAGTGTGAATGACTGTCTATCCATCAGTCATGTGTTAAACTGGGTACTTGACCAACGTTGACAGTATTAGTGGCAGTTAGGCTAGTGTACCTTGAGAAGATGTAGCAGTAACATCCTTGCAGTTGAGGGTCTTGAAGGTGTTCCCCTATCACAACAGTTAGTCTTTCACTGCATTGTTTCCATCTGTTGTAGAAACAAAGTTGTTTTGGCAATTACTAAAGAAAAAAACAAGTGTATAGAAAGCATTTTCTTCATGCCTTAATTGTATACAATTGCTCATAAAAAATGTTAGTGCCTAGAAGATTGTTTCTTGAATTGACGTATAATCAAGATGGTGTTTTGTAAACGTTTTGCTGTTAAGCTTGACATTTATAGCAAAGTAGCACCAACACTCAACCTGGTTGATAGAAAGTAACAATAAAACAGGAGTCATCCACCTTGATCTCTCATACTTGAGCTCAATTGCTTCCACTGTCATCAGTGGAGAGTGAATGTACTGTTGGAGAACATTTCGATTGGTTGGCTGGTTTTCTTGGCTGGTATTTTGATCGAAATCCATTACCCATTTGGTGGAGGCAGACAAGTAGAACAAGGACAGGAGGAAGGCTTGAGTGAGTCAGACACCCAAGGCTTTTGCCATAACTAGTTGCAGCAGGCTGTGGTGTTTGAGGCAAGACACATAATCTGAGAGAACACATTTCATCTCAAGAGTCAGCGTGAATGCAAACATGTTTAGCTTGTCAGTCCCAGTGGGAGGCAAACCCCTGCTTCTCACTGAATTACACAAAACCCAAAAGCTACGTATTTTTAACTGCAAGTCGACCCCCTGGCTTTGAGAAGAGCTTCTTAATTTTTTGTTGATATGCTTTTGCTTTTCCCACCAGACCAAACTGACTGTTGGAGTATTTTTGAAAACAATGCTGTACAAGTAACCAGTGAAATCTATACTTTTGGAGGCAGCATGCCTTTCACCCAAGAGAACTTATTACGAAATGCATTAAAGATTTGTGAGTAATCTCTTTTTACATGAGTCGGGAATTTGTTTTTAGAGAGGAGCTTTAGATGAATGGGTGTAGTGAAAACATCAATGTGCACATGTGATGCGCAACGCACAAGGAACATCTGGTGGTGGTACAAGATTAAATCTTTTCTGGCTTTTCTCAACCTCATTCATTACATTCTATGAAACCCACTTTGAGAGAACCCAATTGAACTTTTCTAAGAGATTAAAGAATAATGTTTGTATCCGAGGCAATTTATTCTATTGGCAAAATAGCGAACTTTGCATAATGATCCATGTTCCCATGCAGAGAGCAGATGGAAATGTAGGTTCTTTTTTAATAGATCTTTGCTCATTCTGTTTCGAGGTGAAATACTTGATAGTGTGGCTGGGTTCTGTTCTACACATGTTACACAGGTAGACATTTATTTTCTGTGCCTTTATGAAGGAGAGATGGAGTACATTTTTCTCTCTGTTTGAAAGGTTGTTTAAGGGCAAAAATCATTAGCATGCAAAAAGTGTAAAATACAAATGCCGAAATTTTGTTTTCTGCCTTCATTACACCCCTAACCTTCACCTTAACTCTTTGTGTTTATTTCAACAATTTCCAAACTTTTGAAGCTTTGACCTTTCTAAATATTCATAAATAAAACAAAAAGTATTTGAAAGGCACAGGGAGTTGTTGGCGGAGTATGTGTTGAAGTAAGTTTAGCTGCAGTGTGCTGCGAGGCAAGGTTGTTTGCTACTTGTTAAACTTTCTGCCTGGTCTAACGCGTGTGTCTATGAGCGAACACTGTTTGCCTTGAGTTTTTGCGCTGCCGTTTTATCTCTGCATGTTGGATGGACGAGGTCACAGCTGAAGGCTAAGCTCTGCTATTCCATGTGAAGAGGCTGTTGTGGACCCCAGCTTGGTGCTCTAATGAACTCTTTCACCTGATACAGCCTTTGCTCTGTTGTCAGGAGCTGAGGGCCAAACTACACCACAACAGCATGATGTGGTACAAAACTGCATTAAGTGAGGAATCAGCCACAGAGGCAGCAGCAGCAGCACCACAGTTTTTCTATGATGTATTTTCTGTCGCATGTTGTGACCCAGAGAACGGAGATGTGCAATGCTTTTTTTTCAATGTCCTCTCCTGAAAAACAACATAATTGCTTGTTCAAATTCCCGAAATGACCTATGTTTTGCAAATAATGATTGTCCTCTCTCTGTAGAAAAGGCAGCAGTAGTGTGGTTTTATTTAAAAAACTCCAAAACCTTCTCAGGAGAAGGTCAGGTTGTTGGGCCTTCAAAGTGTTCGACTCCAACACTAGAGACTGTGTTCACATCAACAATGGATTCTTTTAATCATGAAGAAGATTCTCTCACCTTGACAATGACCATGATCTTTCCCTTCCTATAACAATTTACTTTCCCAACCGTATGCTAAAAGATGCTTGCAATTTTCAAGTTTATGCTGTCAAAAAATCCCATTAAAAGACCAAAACCACCAACGACTACCGTTTTGAAGACAAGTTTTCAGTTTTCATTGCATTCGGCTGTCGCCATCTTGGTTTTTTGGAACCAGAAGTGAGACGAGAGGGGCAACCAAAATGTTACAATTTACTTTCATGAATTTAAAACAAACTGTGAAAGGGTTAAAGTTCCAAAACAAAGACATGAAAAACACCCAAACCGGAGAACACAGAGGAATTGGCGACATCAGGCTTTGGATACACCGATAGTTTTTTTTCATGTAATGTGTTGACAAAAGGAGAAATATAGAATACCAACACACTTATCTTTTAAAGGACCATACTAGTGGCTTTGCATATTTCAGCTCTTGAAGTACAAATTAATAAAACTTTTTACATAAAAGCAAACCATTTCGCAATTGCTGTTGTTTTTTTGTTATCTTTATCTATCATTTTACATTTATTTCCATGTGTGATGACAATTTGCTGGCAGTGCTCTTGAAACTTACTGTATTTTTGTAATGCAGCACATTGAACATACCTTTTATTTTGTCAAAGTTAATTATCATTGTGAAGTTATTCAATGCAGAATTATTTGGGCTCTCATGCCAGCAAACTGTTGCATGCTAATGAGTCAGTTGATGATCAGTCTTCCATAAAAACTGGTGAGTAACAATGTGGATGTTATTTTAATCACGGATGATTGGATGGGATGACGATGGCTGGATGAACTCGAGGTTTTGTCACTTCTGTACATTGTTTTTTTCTGAGCTCCTAAGATGGGTTTTACATATTTTTATATCCGTCAAGGAGGTAATGTTTTCGGGTTGATTTGTCTATTTGTTTGTCTGTTGGTCAGCAGGATTACAGAAAAACTACTGGCCCGATTTTCCTAAACCTTGATTGAAGGCCGTTGCATGGGCCAAGGAACCTGAGAAAATTCACGTAAATGCCCGCTCAAACTGGAACAACAATTCGAAAAGTTGGTGAACATTTTGGTGCACATTTAATGATTGAACCGTTTCCTTTGCTCGTTGTTATCACACATATACTGGAAACACCCTGATCAACTAGAATGGTACTCAGAGAGTGCAGACCTCCGCCAAAGCAAATGCTGCCTTCTCGTGCTCCTCGAATGGTCCCATACCCCGAGTTGGGAAGTCGTTCTTCTGACTTTGGTATGTTAATGAGCTTAAGTCGCAAAGTGGAAACAAAATGAACGATTGTGTTTTAGCCCTATTGTATTGCTCAGAGTATTTCCAGCATTTGCGTGTCAACAAAGACCAAAGGAAATGGATCAGAAATGTGTACCTAATTTTTCATTCACTTTCCAAGTAGCTTTTCCGACTTGAGGGGGCGTTCAGGTGAATTTTCCCAGCACGTGAATGCAGAATTGGCCTTGGTGGAGGTTTGTGCTCTCAGAGTGCCATTGTAGTTATTATATATTTTGTATAATTTATTTAGTTCTATGTTCAAGTCTGTGCTTGTTCTGCGTTTCAATTAAAGGGCCTACGAAATGATAAACATGAATTTCTACTGATGATAGTTAATGCTATTTGTGTTGTAAAATGATGTGTTATTTATGACACAATGATTGCAGTATTTAATAAATCATGATTTAGTATGTCGACCACCGATGTTTACATTGCCGCTACCGGAAACACCCGACGCCGTGTTCTGATGTCACAAGTAGAAAACAGTCCACAGTTGAATACACAGGCAGCACGGCAGCACGGCAGCATGGCAGACGTGGCGATGTCGGACTCTGGCTCGGATATTTCGACAGAATCGAAATGGAAACAGAGCAGCTCGAGACACAGTGTTCAAGATGGAGACACAGACGGGAGCGAACATGCGGATGATGGTGACGGTGATCCAGGATTTGGTGGAGATCCTCTGCGGCAACACAGACAGGTATATACATTTGCCTACAGTTCATAGAACTTATCAATATATAGTAAATACATCATAATAACACGTAACATTATCCTCGATCATAAATAGATCTCAAGCTATCCTATATCGAGTCGATAGTGAGACGGTCTACATATGTATATATATATATATATATATATATATATATATATATATACATATGTAGACGATCACTATAGCCTATAGTAGCCGGAACACTTACCAGATGTTCATGGAAGTTACGATGACGTTAATATTGGCCTTTTTCTGGATATTGCATATTGTGTACATGTCCTTACCACTCTTCTTTTGTACATTTAGGTGTACATGTGAAAACTGTATAATTATGGAAGCACTTGAAGAGCTGCTGCCAAGAAAAGGATGTCATGGAGGAACTCAATGAATATGAGGGACATGGTGCAAACACAACCTGCATAACAGATCACCCAGGATTCAAATCAAAGTGTCTGGATGTTTGGGTGTTGCAGACAGCATACCACAGGTATTCGAAGAGGGACAGACAACAAGCAGGTGATCAGCCACGTAATGAGTAAGTTACTTGTGTAATGTGAAGAGCTCAGAAACTTTGATGTATTTTTGGGAAGTCGAATGGTCACTCTGGCACAGTTACAGAATAAATAGATAAATAAGCAAATAGGGTTGAAGTGATTACCATTGACCTGTATTATCTTGTATTTTACAGAATGTATCACTATGTAGCATACCGCCAGTGTGGTAAGAACCACAGAATGCCATCATGTGCCATTCAAAAGATCTGTGCTACGTTTCCATCTGACAACTACACGTCGTTCAAGTATCAGCACTTTATTAGAATCAATAACAAAACACAATGTCAGTTCAGTGATTGAATCTGCTTCTATACAGCACAACAGCATCCGTCTTGTTTGGTTCTTCCACCGACTGCTGAGTGGAGCTGGGACCAAAGGTTCCTCATCAACATTGTCTTGGCACAAAGCGTAGAGTCTCGGTCAAGAGTTCAGTAACATACTCTGCAAAAAAGATGTTTTATAATCAAGCATTATATATAATATGAATGTATGTGTGTATATATATATATATATATATATATATATATATATATATATATTATAATGCTGACCTTTGGAACAACCAACGTGGATTGGAACTTGCAGTCCAGCTGACCTGACACGTGGTCGAGCCTGCATGGACCTGTGGTGTGTCCGTGGAGGGGGATCCGTCTGCACAGCAATTTCATTCTGACATGTCTGAAATGTACAAAACACAACTTTATAAATAAATCTAAATCTTTCAAACCAGCTTGAAATTGTATTCGATGTTTATACATGTCTGCGTAAAGAAAATATCTAATAACATTCATAATAAAAGATGTGGTTGAATTGATTGAGAGAGCAATGATATCAAATTAAACAAATATATGAATTATGTACATGCATGTGGTGATTGTATTTTTAACACGTCATGTGCAGGTCTACTGGTACTACAACTGTAATGTACAGATGACGTACAGTCTGTATACTTACTGGTGTACACACAGCTTCCTCCCCAGTGTGGATGTCCAATAGATGGTCGCTGATCATACAGGTATCCTCAGTTCTGTCAGTGGCTTCATTCACCAATGTTTCAATACCTCTGTAATAATAGTGTGATAATTAAAAGTTAAATAGACTCAAGCTTTTACTCAAACTACAGAATAAAATGGGGAAGCCTGTTATAAACATTGAATCTATACTTAATTAAGCTAATGAAGTGTAATTAGCTAAAGTTATTAATACTACAAACAATAACACACAGATATCGGCTAGGGCCTGGTGTAAACTCGTTACATACAGTAGGCCTAGACCGATTATGGCTTTACGCTTGAAACAATAAATACAGTAAACAAGTAGCACGGCTTACCTTCGCTCTCTCACTTTTGGCGAATGCATTTCGTCGTCTCTTTGGTGAAGGACTCTGCACCGGCAGACGTGTTTGAGTCGGCGTGCTGGCTTGTGCTGGCTTGTGCTGGCTTGTGCTGGCTTGTGCTGGCTGGGGTCTCGGCAGTATTGTAGGCACAGCATCTGCGTTCAGTTTTAAATTCTTTTTTTAATCTAATTTCCTTGGAGAGCATAGTTTGTTCGAAACACGATCTCTCAAAGTGCTGCACACAAATCGTCGGTTTCATCGACGCACTTGTCTTGTCCATAAACGCGACATTTTATCCTCTTTTGGCCACAGAAAGCTAGATTTGGAGACGGTCCCACATCCCCATACAACACATCGCTTCACAATTATCCTTGACGATCGATTGTTGTCCGTTCTTTCTCGTAATAATTGACAGCAGTCTTTGCTGGACGCTTCAACGCAGACAAACACTGGCGGCTGTGATCTACTTGTGACGTCATCGCCCGAACATTGCTGAAGTGGATGCTCTCGGCGCAGTAATCGATTGTTGTTAGCGGAAGTCATTTTTATGCTGTTATGATCGTGATTTATTACGAATACATCAATATTAAAAAAAAATATATGGCACATTTCACAATAGATATGCAACCTCTATCATATACCAAGGCCAATAACGCTGACAAAATATCATTTCGTAGGCCCTTTAAAGAAGTTTGAGGAGTCTGCTTGTTTATTATTCTTTTTTTTATACTGTAATGAAATTAATGGAAATCAGTGAGTTCTTGGAAGAAAACAGATCCAGAAACTGTATAGCTTGCATTTGAAATGTGTCTTGTACTCACTAGTTTTAGAAGCCCATCTTCCCCGTGGCATTCTTCTCGGTCCTTGAGACGCATCACAGATATTTACCATTGTCTGAAAACGAGCTACATAAGATTTTCCCGTCAGCCCGCCACATCTGACAAATCAATGGGAGTCAATTCTTGTCAATAAGAAGCCAAAACTCAATTGAACCTCTCAACTACCCCGATGTCCCACACATATCAATAGGCGTTTGTAGCTCTACATCAACTTAATGTGTGTAATGAAGTCTGTCCCTTTCTTTGCTCACACCTTTTAATCTTGTATTGACGTTTCTTGTTGGCCTTGTGATAACAGCTTTTAAGTCACCTTTATGGAGGCAGCAAATAAAGTGGTAACTACAGCTGTTGAAAGGCCGTCAGAGGCAACAGAGCTAGTAAAAATAAGAAATATGTAATAGGATTCCCTTTATTCCTGATAGAGGAGAACTGCTTTACACATAACTATTGAGAGAAAATTGAGGTGAGATTGAAATCGTTTTTGATGTCTTTCATTCCAACTTTGATGAGGGTGGGGGTATTTTTTGCCTCGGCTCATTGTGAGTACATGCAGTGTGGATGTTTTGTGATGGTTTGGCAAGCAGGAGCTGGGATGGACCTGCAGGTGCGGCACAATACAGAACATCTGCATCTGTGTCCATGGGAAAAAGCAGGCATTAAAACTGAAAAGCCAAAGCAAAATGGAACGGCATCTGTCCTCTGTGTTTAATGCGGGTCGACCCCTTCATTGTGATGTAGATAAGCGTCACCCCAGCAGCACCTCAGGTGATTAACCGAGCAGTGTTTGTGGAAGGTTGTATAAACAAACAGGTGTCCTCCACTCCCTCTGCAGCTCATTATAACTCTGCTCATTTTGTATGGCTTTATTTTATTGCATCTTTATCAACTGTACGGTGAACATTTTGAAGGAACAGCACGCCTGCTTTGTGACTAACTGTGTAATGTATGTGTGTAAATGTGTGTGTGAGTTTGTGCATCTGTGTGTGAGAGTATGCATATGTTATGCACAGAGTCCCAGGCTTATTGGAGACATTTCACGGTCTCTAATGGGGTGAGGAGAGAGCAGCTCTACATCTCCTCTCTGTAAAATGTGACTCAGGCAGACAGATCATGTTGGCTAATGGCAGGTGATGGATGGAAATACGTCATGAAAAGGACAAAAGCAGGACACTCCGGTGTGCTATAGTCAGCTTCTAACACACCGAACAAAATTATACGAAAGACAAGAACTAATGTGTCTCGTGATGAAATGGCAGAACAGACTATTGTTAAGCAAGCGAGGTAGGGTGTGACTGCAGTTGCTGTGAATGCATTCTAGCGTGCGTGTTTGTGTGTATTGTACGCAAACACGCTCGGCTTGGAGCCTTTGTTCGAGCTGTAGAGTGGGTGGCTTCGCAGCAGGCTGCAAAACCACAGCATCAGCATCTTCTCTCTGGCGACCAATTAGCTTAGATATAAAAAAAAAGAAGAATTCAAAATAACTTTTCTCCATTTGCATCTTTTTCATTTGCTTATCTCCCATTCAACCGGCAGCACTTTCTCTGCCTCCTAGGCTTTCTTCAGCTCCAGTGATATCACACCTGCAAGATAATTGGATAAACTCAATTCAAAGGAAAAAGCTCATGGATACCAAGACAGTGAGGCAGCGTTTAACTACTGCAGAAATGGGGCATTGCTGAATACGTTCAGTGAAAAAGAAGTCTGAAAGCTAACCTGAAACCTCTTGTGATTTGGGGGAATTAAAAAAGCATCATCATCATTTAACGAGCCAATTTATCTCGACATTAATGTGTGGTTGTTCAGCCTTTAAAAGCTATATGGGAGCCACATGAACATTGTTTTCTTCCACTTACTTTATGTAACCTGTGTGTTTTATCAAGAGTTAAGAAATCCAGGCTCTTTGTACTGCAAATGAACATGTCTATATGTAAAAGCGTGCACAAGCATCTCACAAATTTTGTGGGAACAATTTTCCAACCCTCCCAAACATCCAGACTTTGCCATCGCCGTGGATCAATTCTCTCTGAATCCAGATGAATTATTAATGCCCACATTCTGTTTTTTACTGATGGGGAAATCATTTGAAATTGATTTTTTTTTAGCTCCCGATGAATTCTTTGCTGTTTAAGGTGCCAATATTATTTCCAGATATTGCTCCGGTAGAGAGAAGCGTTGATTAGTAATTCCTGACATAGTGACATTGTTGCTCTGACCTTGAGTCGGATGCTTAACCCGGCACGCGTCGATACATATTCATTGATGCCATTCACCCACTTGCCAGCAGGCAGCCATGTTTACACAGTGCACAGGATTGCAATGTGTTACATACAGTGGCAGCAGCATACATTAGAAGCTGCAGATGGTTGTATCTTAAACGGCTGTTGTGAGCAAAACTACAGCTTAAGGAGGGTTATACTGCTTCGCCTTCAAGTTTCATTTCGACTTAATTAAACTTTAAATTCAATTCTGCATCTTTAGAAGCTAAATGAAAGAGGATTCCCCTGTGAATGCCCCTATAATTCTTCGGGAAAGTGACTTAAGAGACAAATGATATTGTTATCTTAATGTCAAGGGTGGTGCCAATGCTGCTCTGAGGCGGTGATTGACGGCTCTGTTTGCGCGAGACCTCAGCCAGAACAGGATGAATAGAGCACAGTTAGTGTTGCCAGCTGAGATCAATAGGCTACAGTCTCAGGTAAGCACTGTGGCTTCACCCTTTGGGTATTTCCTGAAACAATGATAAATGCGAGGTGTTGGTTGGTTTGAAATGTAATATTTTTCATCTGTCACATTATATCATGTCATATCAATGATTAAACAGGAAAAGAAATGAGGAACAGAGGCTACTGTGAGACGTTGTTCCATTATCTCATAGAATAATGTTTTGCACAGCCTCAGTGGACCCTGATAACGGCGAAGCAATATCAACACCAGGATATTAGAAATCCATGTTAAGTTTAAGTTTTTTGCTCTTCAATTCTTCAGGAGAAATACCAAAGTAAACCAGCTATGCACAGTTGGTGTCAGCACATTCAAGGTTGTCCCACAAGGTTTTATATGTTTTGTGGAGACTTAATAATGCTATAGTGAGACAGACTTTGCACGTGGAAAAGAGGACAGAAATAGAGGGGGGATTTCATTGCAACATGACCGCCTGCCTGTTGAAGCAGTAAGCCAACCACACCGGCTCCCGAGGGACCTATCAGCATCTTTGGCAGACAACAAATGACTTTCCTGCCGGGTCCCTTATAGAGACCAGAGAGGGAGAAGAGCTCTGGGAATGACCTGTAAACCAAACACATCACCACATTCAATCTGTTGCCTTATTAATCTAATCAACGGCTCATTCAAAGCTCCTCAGAGACGGCCATCACGGCTCGACAGAGAAACTAAAACAGACAATGACAGTCTGCTACATTGAAAACTGCTTTGAGCATGACTTCCATTTCCAATTGAGGTGTAGACGTGGGATGTGAGGGATTCTGAAAAGTCGTCTTTGTTTCTGTGAAAATATGTTTCAATACATTAAATGGGGAAGGTACTGGTTGTTTGCTATTATCCATTACTTCATACTTACCTCAACAGAAACAATGCACTGATGAACTTGAACAACTTCTCTCAGCTTGGTCTTGATGCAGCACAAACTGAACAAATTAGTTTTTATTGACTATCAATGAGAAACAGAAAAAGTAAACATGCATACAACTCACATGCAAACAAATACTGACACGTAAATGATAAATCAGGCAGGTTGTACATGAAAAGAGAAAGAGAGAGAAAGAAATAAGTAATAAGAAAATACATGAACAGAAAAATGCATGTCAATAATAAAATGGTTAGGGTAAGTTACTAAGACATTGCCATGATTTTTATTTTTATTTTCTAAAGTGTTGCAAATAACACATTTCATAACATTTTCCCTAATCCAGTGGGAATTACAGATACACAATATCTCTATTAAAGGCCCATTGTGTAGGATTTATTGGCAGAAATGGAATATAAAATTCATAGCTATGAGTGTAAAATTACCTAAAACTAAGAATTGTTGTGTTTTCATTACCTTTAAGTTCTATCGCTCTATGCTAATGTTGTATTCTAAACATTTTAGTTCTCATGCAGGTTTAGCAGAAGAGCAATTTCTGTTTCAGATTACATTTAAAAAAACAGAAGTTTGTTATGGAGTGTTTCTCCGGGAACAAAGTTATAAGACATTGCAAAAAAATTACCTGACTTCAAAGCATCTTAATAAATGGGCCCTGGGTATGCCAAATACTGTATATCAGTCAATTGGGAGAAAGCTGCAAAGCAATTACAAATAAAAAAGTTTTAAACTCTTATGCCAGTTTTGGAATGAACAAAGACATAGTTGGCTGAAATTGGACTACGAAGTGAAGAGGCCTGAAAACCAAAAGTATTTTTTCTAAACTCTTTCCAAAACTAGAAGAGTTGACAGATGAGTGGGTAGTATTTTGGAATGACTCAGGAACAAATGTAGCGCCACACTTAAAATGGCAGGTATTGAGACTGAAGACGCAGAGATTCATACATTCAATGGGATGAGCAACAGATGGTTTCAGCGTAATAGTAAAATTGGAAGTTTTGGTTTTTGAAGGACAGTTTCCTGCAAACGAGAATTTGCCACTCCAAATATATGATGATATTTCCATTTGTTTATTATATCTAAAATACAACATTATAACTGCCAAAAACATACAGTTGCACTTGTTTCTATCGCCATTCTCGTGATCATTTATTAAAATGAGGACACTATCTTTCTGTCAGCTCGCTCTAGTGTTCGGTAAATCCCTAAATTCACCAGCTGCTCTCACTGTTTTATCCCACGACTAAATAATGGATCTGGCTCAGGCTGTATTTACAGGATAATGAATGGGTGTAGCTCTCGCGTTTGCATGCTCACACACAAAAACAGCCGACAGTCACATCCAGGCCAAGCTCAAACAACTATGGCACACGCGCAGGTTTGTAATCATAGCCACACACCTCTGAAAGTAATGATCACAGTTTGTCTGTTTGTGCTCGCAGGGTTCATGTTTGTCTCATTTAGACACTATTGTTGTGATGATAAAAACTGTATGCAAACACATTTGAGAGCAGAACATGGAGTTGGACGAGTTTGGATTAGGTGTATGAGCTGTTCACAGGTCTGAAATTAAATAACGGAATGGTAAGCAATTAAATGTTAGTTCATTGGGGTTTGTTTGCTCCAACTTCACAACTGTATTTAGTTTTACTTAATTAAGTAGTTTGTTTAGTGAATGGCGTCCAGACTTTCCACAAAAATGAGTTTTGTGACTCCTAAAGTAATGTGTGAAAATGAAATGGATTATGGAGTGAAATTATAAAACATGGGGGCTGTGCTTTTGTATTTTAGATTACTATGAGTTTTGCTGAATTACAAAATTGGTTTTCATAAATTAATCAGAAATGCAGTACATGTCTAAATTTAAAAAGATAAAAGAAGAAAATGATTGAAACGTCCCTCTCTCAGTAAAATGTTTTATGGTAAGTTAACAAATGGCATTACATCATAATTGTACTCACCTTAGAAACGAGCACATCAATGGCTTGTTGTAGCAACTGATAGCACAGCAACAGAAGAAGAAGACCAGGAAGGAACATTGGGGTGAGAAGATGTATTGTTTCCAAAAAAGAAAGTTTCCGAATAGCATGCTGTATGAATATAAATACAGCTGTTGAGATTAAGTAAGATTTAGAATTCAGGAACACCTTTCGGCAATACAGAGTTCCTAATGTCAAGAAACGATGCTAAGTAGTTTTTTACAAAGTAGCCTACATACAGCACAGCAACACAGAAGCAGGATGTGTAACTACCCTATACATTGCTAGGGCTGTACAGCCCAACCTTCACTTACTGCCTGTATGAACATCAGTTTAACTGAGAGAGATGCATTGATAAATGATTAATGAGATGTCTAGAAGAAAGATTAAAGGATAAGTCTGGTTCTTATTGTCACCAAATCCCACGAAAAGACCAAAACCAACATTTAATTAACTAGACTAACAAGTATCATCACTGTAGCTAAATGTCTCATGTTGCATATTTTCAGAGATGGGCACTGGAGTTTGCGACCTGGACTTGAGTCGCATTTCAGTGACTCAAGTCAGTGAAATTGACTGGAAGCTGCAGGAACAAAATGGCAAGCACAACTGCAGCTACTGTGCCATTTGGCTGTAATAGCTTCACACGAGGCCCAAACAAACACATCGCTAAATGCAACGTCTGTGGTATCAAAATAGAGAATGCTGGCTCGACCACATCAAACAATATCGGGCATCAAACGCACCCGGCTAGGTCAGTCACTTGGTAATGTGAAAGTTAACGTTAGCACCTATGGATGGTTAGCTCAGCATCATTAGCTATCTGCGTGTTTGTTTGCTTGCTGTACTTGTATGCATAGATATCTGGCTTTGCCATGAATACAAAAATTATGGGGTAACTTAATCATCCACATTCCGCTGCCACAATCTGCTTCGTAACGTTAAACCGAGAGAAAGACCATGTTAATTATTAAAGTCGGCTAGGGTGCAGGGTTTATTGTTGACCAGGTACCATTACACTGGGTTTTAGAGGCCGGAGGGGTGTGTTCATTTACAGTAGTATATACAGGACTGTCTCAGAAAATTAGAATATTGTGATAAAGTTCTTTATTTTCTGTAATGCAATTAAAAAAACAAAAATGTCATGCATTCTGGATTCATTACAAATCAACTGAAATATTGCAAGCCTTTTATTATTTTAATATTGCTGATTATGGCTTACAGCTTAAGAAAACTCAAAAATCCTATCTCAAAAAATTAGAATAGTTCCTCAGACCAAGTAAAAAAAAAAGATTTATAACAGCAAAACAAAATCAAACATTTGAAAATGTCCATTAATGCACTCAGTACTTGGTTGGGAATCCTTTTGCACGGATTACTGCATCAATGCAGCGTGGCATGGAGGCAATCAGCCTGTGGCATTGCTGAGGTGTTATGGATGCCCAGGATGCTTCAATAGCGGCCTTTAGCTCATTACCATTGTTGGGTCTGGTGTCTTTCAGCTTCTTCTTCACAATACCCCACATATTCTCTATGGGGTTCAGGTCAGGGGAATTGGCAGGCCAATCGAGGACAGTAATGCCATGGTCAGTACACCAGTTACTGGTGGTTTTGGCACTGTGGGCAGGTGCCAGATCATGCTGGAAAATGAATTCCTCATCTCCATAGAGCTTTTCAGCAGACGGAAGCATGTAGTGCTCTAAAATCTCTTGGTACACAGCTGCATTTACTCTGGGCTTGATGAAACACAGTGGACCAACACCAGCAGCTGACATGGCTCCCCAAACCATCGCTGACTGTGGGAACTTCACACTGGATTTCAAGCAACTTGGATTTTGCTCCTCTCCAGCCTTTCTCCAGACTCTGACGCCTTGACTTCCAAATGAAATACAAAACTTGCTTTCGTCTGAAAAGAGGACTTTGGACCACTCTGCAACTGTCCAGTGCTTCTTTTCCATAGCCCAAGTCAGACGCTTCTTCCGTTGTCTTGAGTTCAGAAGTGGCTTGACCATGGGAATACGGCTATTGTAACCCATTTCCCGGACACGTCTGTGAACAGTGGCTTTTGATACCTGGACTCCAGCTTCAGTCCACTGTCTTTGAAGCTCCCCCAAATTCTGGAAGCGACTCTTCTTCACAATGCTGTTAAGGCTGCGGTCATCTCTCTTGGTTGTGCAGCGTTTCCTGCCACATTTCCCCCTTCCAACAGACTTTTTGTGGATGTGCTTTGAAACTGCACTCTGTGAACAGCTTGCTCTTTGAGAAATTTCTTTTTGTGTCTTACCCTCCTGATGGAGGGTGTCAATGATGGTCCTCTGGACAGCAGTCAGATCAGCAGTCTTCCCCATACTTGTGATTTAGTTTACTGAACCAAGCTGAGTGTTTTTGTTTTTTTTGTTTTTTTAATTGCATTACAGAAAATAAAGAACTTTATCACAATATTCTAATTTTCTGAGACAGTCCTGTAGTTGATGTCATTAGTTGGACACCCGGTGTGATTATACAACGGTTGTACTCTAACTGTTGTTTAAAAATAGGTAACAGTTATTTCTGTGCCTCCTTTGTTTTCCAGAACCTATTAAAACACATCAATGAGTCACACTGTTGCACTGGAAGACATGTTGCTTCCTTACAATGAACAAGGGAATTTGTAGTTTGTATTGAGTCAACCCACATACACTGTCCTGGTGCTGCGAATATTCACTGCAAGCTTGTGTATTAATCCACAGCTGAAAATAGTCCCCAAGAAATGCACTATTTACTCCTGTTTGAATAATGTATACTAAAAACCACAGTGCCCAGCTGTTTTGGGAAATGAATGAGTCTTTTTTAAAAGATGGAACTAGACATTTGTGTTCGGTTTTCAAAGATTTACCTCGTCGGTGGGAACAAACTGAGCTGCTGCAGTAAAGGGAGCTCTGAATGTGTTGTAAGATGGACTAACACGTTGTTTGTTTTGGTCTTTTCATGGGATGTGTTGGCACTCTATAAAACATAGAATTACACCACCTGTATCCTTTAAAATGGATTAGTACTTTTATATAATAGGTCATTGCTCTCGATCATCGTCCTCCTGTACTTTGTGTGGGTTCTGCACATTTCTAAGGACAGAGATGAACACACGGGTCGGTAGTGTCACCCCGGGTCACTGTACTGTCCAGCAGGCCAATAATGCACGTGACAAATGCCAGAGTACCTGGTGTTACTGTGAACCTGTATAGATTTATTGATTCCTCCTCTTTTTGTTCCTGCTTGGTTTACCGAAGCTCTCGCTCAGGTTTTATGCCTACTGCGAGTCATAAATATTTCCTGAAGTCAGCAGCATCAATCTGTTTTTTTTACAGCATCTTTCACCTTATCCCTTTGTGTGACTGGCCTCTTCCTTTCACTGTATTTGTTTTGTCCCTCTTGTTTTAGCGTGGGCTAATCTCCCTCATCGCCACAGCTTTGACCTGCTCTTTTACCCTCCCACTCTTGGAAAGGCTGTTTGTAGTAAAGATTATAATCTAACTGCTAATCTTTATGGCTTTCTCCAGGGCAGGGCATGGAGCCTAGCTGAATGATTTGCCAGAGATGTAGAAACTCTCTGGAGTCTCAGAAGTTATTTGCGAGCTGAGTTTGAAGGGAGAAGTTTGCACACTCATTCAGATGCGCCAGCTGTCACTACCTTCGTTGTCAAATGGGGATCCAAAAGGTGTGTCAGGTTGTACTTGTTTAATGATGATGCTCATTACTTATAACTTCTCATACTGTTCCGTTTTCCTTACCATATAGTGAGCCAATTATTCAAAAAAGCCAAAGAAGATGTGTGCGTGAAATCCTCCCCCCCCCCCATACTCTTCCTCTTCCTGGCTCTGAAAACAACATATAGCTGTCATAATGAGGAGCAAGCAGTGCTTTACCACCAAGCTGCCTCTCATCACAAACACAGCACACAAAGAGATTTACTAATGCAGGCTGTTAACACAGCCAGTTTTATACACGGCCTGGTTTATACAGCAGTACAGCAAGCAGTCCCTAGACAGCATGCATTATACACATCTAATTAAGTCTTCACATGTCTATAATAAACCACATTATACCTTTGGGGCTAGAGGGCAGGTCAGGAGCTGGCATTGAGTTAGTGTGAGAGACAGCCAGTCGTCTGTGCGATTGTGTGTGTGCGCGCACATGCACGTGTGTGTTTGTGGAATCTAGCCTATGATAGTTATTTAACTCTCACTAATTAACCCAGAATAAATCAGGGCAGCACAGTAAATATTTGTCGCCGGGGAGGGAGTAGGGGGACGGAGACGCTCTCTGCAGTGCCATCTTGCCCGCCGGATGACGTGAAAGGACTAAGTGTGTGGAGGGGGATTGTGTGTTTGAGTGAGAGATGCACAGAGAGGGGGACAGATTGATGCGGAAAGACACAGAGAGTGAGATGGAGAGGGAGCAAGGCTGAGGAGGGCAGCCAGCCAGATGTTGGTATAGTTTGATTGGCCTGTGGAGAGCTGCCTCTGTCTTTTCATGGCACCAGTAAAGTGCAGTGCTCCCAGTGGCAGGTGGTGGCTGCCCATTGTGTTCCTCCCCAGAGACGGCAGAGGCAAAGATCATCCGTCGCTTTGCGCTTTTTTTATTAAACACCTTCATGGTTTGCAGCTCCGTAGCTACCAACAAGAACAACAGAAGGGCTTTTCATACAGAATACCTAATCAACACATACAAGTCTTGAAAACATTTTTTAATGGTACAGCTACTTGCCTTTGCTTTCTCTCCCATCAAAGGCTTGGAAGAACTGATGCTACAAATCAGAGCTGCTTCAAACAGCCCACACAGATTTACACAGGTCGCTTCAAACGGGGCATAAAAGTGTCGCGTACTTGCCTGTCCTTCATGAAGCCGAGTTTGGCAGTTGAACGGATGAGGGTACAGTAAACCAAGGAAAAGGAACAGACCTGTAAGTGCTCTGAGTGCTTTTCCCAAAGCAGCTTGACAGCCAGGTCTCGGTGACCGTGTTTGTGACAATCAGGCTACCTCACATCATCAGTTGGTTTAGTTGTTGCCATGGCAACACACGGTACAGTAACTCCTGAGTAGATGCCAGCCTCTGTCTCCTGCATCTGAGTTGATAGGCCTGATGTTTGCTCTTTGCAGTGCCAGAACACTGTATTTACACATTGCTAGCCACACAAGGCAAAGCAAACTCCATTTTTCTGTCCGTCTCTCTTTTAAAAAAAAATATTTTCTCTCCTCTGTTTCTCTCCAGCGGGGTGTAATTCAATTCTCTGAATACACTAAAGGGAGGAGGAGTGTGAAGACTCATTTAAGCCTCCCTAACACTTGTGAGGTTTTGTACCAAATGTTACTTATTTTCTTTGGCTTTGAGTTACTGGAACTCTCACATTAGTTTTTTCTGCCTTTGCCCAGTAATTCAAATAATCTGAAGATCATTTTTCTTGGAATCAGAGTTGGGATTCAAGCAAAGAAAAGTACAAACTCAGTTCTGCTTTGAGAATGAGCAAACATAAATATAATTCACTGCTGGAACAAGTTGTCTAACTTGTCCCATCGGTCCCAAAGTGTTTACCTTTTATCAATAGTCTTCAATGATAATCAACAGCCTTCATAGTGTTTAGATATTAGTCTGTAAAAACACTTTGAGGGAGAACCCTCATTTTCAACAGTGCCGAGGTACGTACAATAAATGCATACACAACTCAAATCAATAACAATAAAAGAAGAAAACATGGTTATATAATTTAAAACAAAAACACTAAATAAATAAACTCTGTTCATACAAATGTGTTTGGTTATAAAAAACAAAATTTAAGAATCTTTCTGGCAGGAAAAAAGTTTAATAAATAAATATTGAATGATAGTGCTGTATCAGGCTGCGTGGCTATTATCCAGAGAAAATGAGTGTGTGGTTCATTCCTTAAACGATTCTCTTTGTTATTCAAATTCATTCCATTGTACAACCTCAGCACCATGAAGACAGAGCAAAGAATCAAAAGTTGTCCAGTGAATTACTCAAAGGTGAGACAGACTGACGGGACAAAAGCTTTTGAAAGGCATATTGTAACACTGCTACTCCTCAGAAAGGTTATCTCTCTCGCCTGTCCTTGAGCGCTTTCAAGCAAGTCAGCGGACATTTTTGCAGAAGTCTATTTCTGCAGATATACCTTTTTATACATAGCAAGTGGGCGAGGTCTTACAAAACGGTTGTCCATGTGTAATTAGGATTATAGTCACATTCAAATGGAGTGCTTACTTGGCTCTGTGCTGCGAGCTGTGGCAGTGAGAGCTTTTCTGCTTGTGGATACAAGCTGGCAAGAAGGGCAGGATGTGAGTTGGCAAGAAGGGCACCGTGTCACTCGCGACCTCTCGGAGGGGCTTTGCTGTGAGGGGAGCGATGACATGCGTCATGCTCCACCAAGTCCCGCTCTGACACTGTAATAATACCCAATTATAACCTGGACTAATTGGAAAGGCGCTTTGTTTTTCTTTCTGTTATTTCAAAAAGCTGACAGCAACAACTCATGGAGGGATCGATGGCGGATTACGAGGCTCATGGAGCTGCATAGAGAGGAGGACTCAGACTGAGGCTGCGGCTCTCATTAAAACCCGGGCCTGATCTCAACCAAGCCCTGGGAAAAGAGGGGTGAGAAAGGCAAGAAAAACCAGAGGAAGGAAGAAAAGACAGCGGGAGAAGAAACAGGAAATCTAAAGGAGAAAAGTTTGCTGTCCCCTTTGGACATGGCCTCTGCTGGACTCTTATAAATGGGTATTGTTCCTCATGAAGCACACAGCGACTGTTTACAGTTTCCCATAAAGAAGGGCTTTATTCCTGCTCAGGGATGCATTGTGACAAGATAATTTGAATAGCCGAGGTCTTACCACAAAGCTATAAACATTTACAGGCAGTTGACATGGAGAATAAAGAATGAGCCATGTAACCTCTGCAGGATGCTGCCTGACTCCTGATGACACAACCAACGTTCAGTCGACTACTCCGAGCACGACTATTATCATCAACATGCCGAGAGATGGAGCGGAAAAAGCGGGATAGGGCGGTGACAGACGGCGGGGGAATGCAAACAAGTTCATAAACGGAAGCAACGAAAGATAGGTGATAGGTAAAGAGAGGCGATGCAGGTCTTTGATGTCCACTTTGATTCGCTCCACAATGAAATGTCGGTGTCTAGTTTTTCTGTTTTATCACAGGAGTCGACCGCCAGAGCAGGCCCACGGGAGCAGCCAGACATGAGGCTGAATTCGATTAGACAGTAATCAGAGATGGACAAGCAGCGGGGCTGTCTGTGTCAGCAAGCCGAAGGGACTCCATAAGCAAACTATTCCCATGACTTTCCATTTTGTGGCGTTCATCGTGGTGGCCCGTTAAGTGTGTTTGTAATCCACGCTCCAATGGGCCAGGCTGGGTTTGTTTTTAATTCTCTCAAGCGTCCTCTGGAGTGCCAGCAGTAATAATATCAGGCGATAAGAGAGGACTTTAATGAATTACCTACCAGCCTGATCTTGGGCAAAGTAGCAAAGCTGAGGTCTCGGGGAGTTGCTCATATTCTATTGCACTTTCTTCCACTTCACACAATCTTCTCCGTGTGAATCTCCTTCTCTCTCTGCTACGGAGCTGTTGTTTTCCTCCTGCCTTGCTTGGCATTCTGTTCATTCTCTGAGATGTTTCCAGCGTAACCAATGATTAACAATTATGCCAGTGCATCTAATTAATGCTGGCTAATTATGAGGTTGAGATGCTGACAGGGAGCGGGGGGGGGGGGTAGGACTGGAAGATTGCAGCATCAGAAATAATCAGGAGAGAGGTTGGAGGATGAAAAAAAAAAAGACAGAGAGAGAAAGAGAGAAGATTGGAAATGAGTGCCTTAATTGGCATTCTCAGTTTTTGTCTCAGGACCCTGAGCTTATTACGTCAAACAAAAAAAAAGGATAACTTGTGCATAAAATTATAGATGGTACACTTACTCGTCTAATTTGTAGGCCATGTGTGTCACATTGAGGAAAAAATAAAAGGAAAAGAGGATGTCTTTTTTCTCTTTCTGTATTGGACGGGAATTATGTTCAAGCCACACGAGGTCCCTGGCGTGGCAGGGAAACTCATGCCATAATTATGTCCATAAAATGCCCACAGATTCTTAATCTTCATCTAATTTGCTGTTCATTTGTCAGCAAACTGGTAAACCGTCATGGTGAACACAAAAGCCCCACAGGACACGTACACCAAGACCTTTAATATATATAAATTACATGAACCAATGGTTGCACTCTCTTCATTTACTCAATTTTTCCTTTACAATCCTCTGAAAAACCACACCGACGGGCCTCAACCCACTTCCCCACCTCAAGCAATACTTCATCGGGAAAATAGCCAAGAAAAACGACTTCTCTCCGCAGCTCATAATGAGGCTGCATGGAGCACTCATTAGCATAGTCAGTGTCTGCAGCCCTACGGTATGTCGGAGCTTTATGTTCAATGACGTTTTTATTCCCACAACCATTCTGTAAGGGCTCCATAATAATGTCCAAGGAAGAAAACACATCATATATTAAAGGAACATGATTTTTGCTTCCTATTCAAATGAGCACATCTAAAGAGAGCAAAGGCAGAGGAACAAAAGGGTTTGGGGAATTACCCAGAGAGAAGTAATTACATTCAGAGGAGCCTGTGATTTAGAGTTTGTTGTTTTTGTCTTCCTGTGCAGAGCCAAGGCAGGAGGCTCTGAGCAGCTCAGAGCGGTGACACGGGTCCTCCCCGGTCTTCCGAAGTGCATTAAACTTAATGATTGACAATGATTGAAACCACACGGAGCCCGAGGCAAATTACCGAGGCAGAGACTCAGTTCTGCAGATCTGTTGTCTGTGTGCTTAAAAAAATCTGTGTGAAGTTTTTTGAAAATGATATTTGTTTGTCCAACGGTACAAGACTGGGGCAGTACAGAGAGGAGCTTTTACACCCTGTGAGGCAGGCTAGCACCCAGTGATTTCTGAGAGGCATGAGCTAACACCGTGGCCTCATCAAACACACTCCGAGCAGCAGCAGGGGAAGCCAGGGCCAATAAGCCCGACTCCAGTGATGTTTGTCAATATGATGTGGAACACAAGAGGGTTATGTTTAGCAGTGTCAAAGAAGCTATTTGTGTTTGAGATGTTGGATTCGATCGTGCTTCTACCAGGCAGACCTCAGTCTGAGTGGATTCTCATCTGTTTTCTAAGTCTTCAACCTTTTAGTGTCAAAGCAGGGAGCATTAAGTTCGATGGGAAACTTAAATAGTAAATCAATAGCGCTGCATTTTTATACCAGAAGTTGCAACATGATCAATATTCCACATCATTCATCCTCTGCTCTATCTTTTAACTCTACATTCATTCATAACGTGTTAACATCCAATAAATAAAAAATACAAAATAATACACAGCTTCCATCAAAGCAAAAACTAACATATTTCTTCACTGCATTTCAAGATCACATCTGAGAAAATAAATAAAAATTCAAGGAATGTACGGCGTGGATTCTCTAAAGCCGTCTACACTTAAAAGTCCATTAAGTTGTAGGGAGCTGTGAATGGTAGGCATTTAAATGTGAGCAGAAACGCATATTAAACCCTTCCTTTTCATAAATGACATTTTTGTTAACCGCAGCTTAAGAATGATTTCTTTTTGAGTTGTGAGGAGCGGAGATTTGGGCATTTTAGTCGGCGGCTTCTGACAGAACTAAATGTCCAGTTAATTAGTTTCCAGTGTGGGCAGGGGCGTCTGCAAATATGAGGCGAAATAACGTCGGCTGAGTCTGCCTTTCAAATTCATGTAGCCAATGCCTTCGGGGGGAGCCAGAAGTAGTTGTCAAACGACAATAGATGAAAGATTTCTCTAATATCATTCCTCTACTAAAGCATTACATTACAGCTGCCTTGGCAAGGGGGTCTCTGGCAATTCAGCTTCCTGTGAGTCAAACATTTTTTATCTTAGGCAATATGTGGCAACAGCTCCTATCATGTAGGTACAGTACATTTCATTTATTGTATATGATGTAATAAGCACATCCAGTGTAGTAAACATTAGAGGGGAATAGCTCACTGTTTACTGTTACGAAAGTCAATAGGGCTTCAATAACATAAATCCATGGCAGACAACAGCCCAAAGCTTATGCAATGTTCTACTAAATTAAGCATGTAACAATTACAGTGGTGCATTTTCTCTCTCTCTCATGTGACCTTTGATTATGGTTGCAAGTAGGGGGTAGAGTCCTTCATGCATGGGAGGTGTAATTACTGCAGTAGTGCAATGGTTCAAAATGTATGCGCCAAATGTGTGTGAGATTTTGTGCACACATGCATATATTTATGAGATTTTGAGGGTTTGTGTAGAGAGGGGTTGTGAGGGGTGAGGGTGGATTACCTTGTGCCATTAAGTCAGGGCCTACACAAATAATTTCATAGGTATTTGCTCTTTACCATCTTCTGTTCTGTCCGGGCTTAAACTGCCGTGTGAATTGCAGACATAACTCATATTCTCATCCAAATGTAGCCTGAGGGAGACGGCTATTCTTTTCCCAAAGATTAAATAATGTGGTTTATAACATTTTTCATGTAGTGACCCTCTTTTCAAGGCTTCACGTTGAATATTTTAATATGGTGAGATCTTAAACCTTTTTTACAGCGCTCTCCCTTTCGCATTTTTATTCCCCAGCTCCGGCTAAAATCGCAAAACAGTAGTGTATCAAAACAAAAGGAATTGTCTTTAATCCCTCTGCCTGGTGTTTACAAGGGTCATTGTGGTTACTTTTGAAGACTTTATGCAAAATGATGAGCTAGGTAAAGCACCTTCTGAGGGGAACCCTTGGTAATTGACCTTGCTGTCTTGAGCCTAGTCAGCAAGCAATAAAGAATGGTTAAATGTTAAGGCAGGAACTAAAGTGCTTGAAGGGCTACACGTACTCTGCATTAACGAAATAATGGCCCGGCTTATTTCATATTCTGTGTGAAACCAAGGTCACCATTTCCTGTTGTTTAATAGGCATGTGAGGGTGCAAAGCTCTGATTTGAACAAGTGTGACTATGTTTATGTGCGTTTGAGAAAGAAAGAGGCAGGAAAGTGTGTGCCTGTGCGTGTGTGTGCGTGCGTGTGCTCATGTGTGCATATCTAAGTATCTGGGGGGCTTTTCATGCCAGGGAAAAAATTAGAATGATTACCAGTTGATTAATGATCTGGCTTAACAGGTATATGAGGTTTCTGATTTAACAATGCAGATATATCAGCTCGATGATTAAAACTAAAATTAGAAATGCCTTGACAAGGCACCTGAATGATTTAAATGAAAGTCTCTTTTGGGGTTAACATAGCAGGTTGGTGTCACAGGTGAAGATTAAATCTGCTGTTTTATTCAAACCACATTTTAACCTTAAGGATGTCAATTTATTTATACTATTATTTAAACTCTCCTTGCAAACACAAATAAATGTGACCATGAAAGGGAGAAAGGTAATGCAGCTTATTTACATCATTTGAAACCATCTTTGGATTCATTGATATTCAAAATCAAATTGATTCTAATGGAGCAATTTGAGCTCTTAGCATCCAGCTGTCAAAACTCGTCAGCGAGTCCCTTTGGCCAGCAGGGACAGAGATGGAGCATGTGATTGGCCTAATTGAGATGACATTTTCCCTGTTTCTATGGAGAAGGTCACCTCGGTGTCAGTGTGAGTAGGTGCTGATGTCACTGCCTCTTTTCCTCGTCCTACTGTACAAACAGACACATCCATCTGAAGCTGTTAAAATGGTGTTGGCCTGCCCTCCTACATCGCACTGTGATTATCATCTATTAAAGCCCAGCGCCACTAAAAGGGCTTTCTGTAAAGGCTGACAAGCTTAACGGTGCTTGCGATTGGTTAGTGACCACAGAGCAAGCATGAGAGACACCGGGCGGGGTCCCTTGGGGAAACACCTGCACTGACACGGCAAAGTGTCTTGTTTTATGTTTGCAGCAATCTCCGAGGACCTGAACAAGAGGATACAGATGATGAGGCTGGAATCAGCAAATACACATTTTAACAACACCTGTCAGGGAAGCAGCAACACCAGTCGCATACAAATAATTCAAGAGCAGTGGTTTGACTTCTTAAAGGGTTGGTTCCCCCAAATTAAAAACAATCTGTGGGACTTCTGCTACTAACATAATATAACATAATATCACTAAAATGACATTAGACAAACGAAACAGCAACATGCTTTGTGAAGAAAGTCGTTCAGTGTCAGTTACCGGGTCATTAAGAGAAATGTTGCTGCTAACATATCCTCATATAATTAAAATAAATCCAATTACATTGATGTTCATCAGGTTGACGAACATTGTTTACTAAAAGACAAGAGGCTGTAGTTAAAGAATAAATTGCATGTTGCTATGATAATCAGTGCTGTCACTGATGATAACAGTAAGTGGATCAAATCTGAGTTATGGATATCTCAAAGGCATAGTTTGACCTGTTATGAAAATACGCTAATCCACATTGTTACTGAGAGTTGGATGAGAAGATTGATGCGACTCTCATATCCGTTCGTTATGTCTGAAGCCACAGCAAGGCGATGGTTAGCTTAGCTTAGCATAAAGACTGAAAGGATGAGAAAACAGCCAACGTATTTAAAGTTTGATCACCAAACAAAAGGGCCATTTACATGAGCCAGAAAACACGGTGTCTTTCAGAGGAAGAGGCCGCCACAGCCCATCATCATGTAGCTACCGATTTCAACATATTTGCACCTTTTGAATGACACCCAAATTTAAAGAAAATTAAATCTTTCCAGCAGTAAAATACTTCTTGGGGTTAGCTGTTTCCCCTGCTTTCCTTTAAACCCTTAAATCTGAAACTATCTACATAATACACATCACTACTGAAGTAAGAAACTATTGTTCTGTACGTGTAAGTTTCACTTAATAGCTTTATCCAGAGCTTTCAATCACAGCTCACAGTTTTCCTTAGTGCCTAGATTTTGCTCACTTGTCAAGAAGAATGAATCATCACAGTGATTCTTTTCCTGATTTAGATTAAGTGACCTATTAACTTTAAAGCAAAGTACAATATTGACTTTACCCAGTATGACAAGTTAAAGAGTTGATTTGTCGATTACAGAATTAAAATATTTCCACCTCTTGTGGTATTTAGCCATACAGATTGTTTTGGTTTCATACAGCTTACTACGGTGTTTACATATCGATTGCATACCCGTAGTGCATGCTGCCACACCAATACAATGGAGGAGAATGTCATATGTGGTGCTCATGATTTAGAGAAATGACATTTAAAAAAATTGAACAGCAGCATGAATGTCCAGAAACAGTGTCTCCAATACTCTGGATAAAAAAAGCAAACGTATTGTCCAGAGTTATTCTACGGCATAGGCTAGGATAGGGATTTCTTTAGTGAGAAGTAGTTCCAGTGAAAACATTTCACAGCGAGTGGCAGATTATTCACCGTAATGAGGACAGCAATTCTGGAAAGAGATGCTGGTTCAAATTTTTCAAGTGCTGTGAGAGCACACATACACCGAGCAATTACCTTTTCTGCTGTTCATCTTACTCCTTAAAAACAATCACATGGTGAAGATTTGACAAATAATATGCTTCAAGAATCTCTTGTTGTCTCATCAGGCTGCACATTGTTTTCCCCTGTCTGTCAGCCACACTCCCGTTTGACAGAGGGTTTGTCTTTTCAGTTTCATGTTGTCTTCATTCTGTGTCTTATTGATATGTCGTGATCAATAGAAGACAATTCAATTTACAAGTCTGTCACTTTGCAAAACAAAACGTTGTCAAAATAATAATAAATGGGTCGAAGTCATTGTTTGCTTTGTCCAATTATAACTGATTCTCTACCTGTCATGGTGTCTTCAATCCCACTTCTGTTTAACATGCACATGCATACAAACTCCTAACACACCGTGGCACTTCATTCATTATTTCGTGCAGCAAAGCAGGGTTCGGCCCGGAGGACCGCCAGCCGGTGTCATGTGAGAGGCATACCACGGTTCCTCCCGCAAAGAGAAAATTACAGCGATGCATTCAGGTGTCCTCTCAGCCATGCGTTCAGACTGCTTCTGGGGGCTGAGGGGGAGGCAAAGTGGATGTGACAGGCTTAGATTAAATGCCAGAGATGGGGCGTTTCTCACACACACTACAGCTTCCTGGACAGCAGCCTAATTAGGCACTTCCATGCTCTGCCATCAGCTCTTCCAACAAAATGCTCCCTCCTAAAAAACGTGTTAATGTAACAAAATGGAACACTGCAGTACAGTGCTGCTCTGCAGAGAGACTGATCCTTGCCACGGAAAATTGTCCCATCAGCTCTTTGAAATTCATTAATTGGTTGATTTTCTTGTTATTAGCACATTTTCTATGTATCTTCTTTTTTTCATCTTCACCTACCTTCATGATGCCAGTAAGCAAATGATCAGATGGTCCGTGGCACCATTGCGAGATCAAATGCGAGGGCGTTTTGTACTATCAGCGCCCATATTTCTGTAAGAACTTGTCAGTCTGTATCACCAAGAGAAGGTCAGGTGTTTTTCTCAGGCAAAACACATGTAGATACCATCTCCCTCTCAGATAAAGTGTTCTTCATGGATATTATCACGTCAAGTATAGGGAAAAATTCTCTCCTTTATATCTGCCCTGATATCTGTTCATATGCCTCGGCGCAGACATGCTGGACAGGAAATAAATCTGATTATGGAGTGCGTGGGGTAATGTTCAATAATAAAAAGTATTATTTGCCAAGATCAATGTGTGTCGCAGTAGCGATAAAGTACAATGAATGGAAAGTGCTGGAAGCCTGCAGTAAATTTTGATGCGTTGTGATATTGAACACATTGTGACAACATACTGCTTGCCAGGGCTGTAAAACATCTTCCAACAGGCTGTTGAACATCCGCCCCGTTACATTCTTACACACCATGACTGCCATACATCAAGGCTGGGCCACAGCATACAAAGGCTAAGTGTGTGAGGAATTACATGGCAAGAAGCAAAATAGGACAGTACTACATATTCATCAGGGGAGAGTGAGGCCGTGTGTGTGTGTGCAAATTAATGGTATGCGGCCTGCGCCTATATACAGTAAGTGTTTGTGTGTGACAGGAGGATAGAGCGTGCAATCAATCACTCAATTAAAGCTGCGTGTGACAGTGACATGACACTGTATGGCTGATGGATGGACCAAATCTTCTCAAAGTCTGAGGCTTTAAGCTCACTCCGGCTTGGCAACATTCTCCCATAACGATCAACAAACGCCGATCACGTCGAGTGCAACCGGCATGCACTCAGAAAACTTTTACAGCACCCTGTTTACCTCCCTGGACTAAGCGAGCCACTGCCCTCAAAGCTCCCACTGTTGGGAGGCTCAGGGTATTTAAGAATGTTATCTCTAAAGCACAGATGTCTTAAAGGTCCTGGTGGAATAGGCCTGCAATTTTCCCTCCTAATTAAAAATTAATTAAATCGGCTGTGGCTCTAGCCAGGCATAAAGCTGAAGGCCGCTGCAACCGCCACTGGAAACGCAATCATTTATTTAACTCAATTACAGGAAGCCACAGCAGGCTCCTTTGCCACCGATGTCACCTGGAGAGTCGGGGTTGGCCTCATCGAGCGAGCGGAGCACCTGACCAAACTGTCCTCGCATACCGCCCTCTGATGTAACTTTCCCGTTCACTTGTGCATCCTGTGAGAAAACTGAAGGTGTATGCTGCTTGCGATGCTGCGTGCGTCCCTTCCCCCTGTTGTGATTAATATATACATAGTCATACAGATATCCTTTGTCACCTGTTTTCCCTCCCTCATCCCTGGGGGCTGATTTGGGGTGATTGATCAGAGATTCAGACACAGGATCAATAAGGCTTTCACCTCTCCCTTGGCAAGAGCAAGGGGCTCAGTGATGGCCCACTGTGCTGTCCAATTATTCAGTAATGGAATACTGGAACCCACCCAGGACTATTAACACAGTGGACACTGGGGATAGCAAGGAGCACTGCTAATTGTTGGGTTGTATTGTAAACTGTGACAACAATGCAATGTACCTTTTTGTCTCCTTAGCGCGGAAACAGAAGTGCAACGAAAGCACTTTTCTAAAAGACCTGAATATTCCTGGCGGGCAGAGACAGTGGTTGCCCTGTGTCCACTGTCTGTTTGCAGCAGTTGTGACCCCTTGCATTCCTTCCGTGCCCAGTCATCTACAATATTGACAGACAGGGAATTTAAGCTTACAATGAGCTTATACTAATTGTAATTTGCTCTGGATGCAAACGTGTCGACAATGTGAATGAATCCCGGTTTAAACTGTTAATTAATTAAAGTCAACATGTCATGTCCACAGGTAAATTCAGTTTAAGCTCTGTCTCTTTCTCCCGTCGTATAAAATCAACACAGATGTGAAATGTCTGGCGTAGTTTGACCTCACTTGTCAAGTTTGTATATGTCATTACCAAAGGAAACAGAGAAAATCGAGTTGATAGTGTTCTTGATGGCTCTACTTGAACAGGGATAAAGATTTCGCTGCTTTGCATAATCTTTCTCTTACCTTGTGTTCTCACTTTTAATGTTTACATCCCTCTAGGAGAGCAGTATTTCTGAATTTGCCAGAGCTTGCTGCGAGTGTTACTGATATCAAAAGCACCTCTGTACAAATGAAGACATGCAAAGCACAGCTCCTGGCGATATCGACGGTGCTGTGTTATGATTGCAAGGAGCCTAGCAGAGTTGGACTCAACGCATCATCTAGGTGTTTCACTGCTCATTGGTTTGTTTGATTATTCATTTGCCTGAAGTGAATTCAGCTTTTTTTTATTTTTTTTAACGTACATTTGTATGTATGAATTAGTTCTGCTACATCGGGACTCAGTGAAATGACAGTAATCACAGCTCTAAGTGTGATGTGCTACGCCCTTTCTCATTATAAGCAAATCACATTATTCTGTTCTGGTGATTAACACTGTTTACAGATTTTTCCCCCTTCTCTTCTTTCAGTGTGAAAGTGTAGCGGAGATAACCTCACAGCTCAAAGCAACCAAAGATCACCTTCTACTGCACTTTTATATGTCTTATTCAACTTATCTTTGAGGCACAACACATAACCTCCAACAGATACAGTACTGTTTCATATTCCCAGTACTGTAATGCAATATGTTCGGGCTTTGTAGAAGAGAAAGCGGTGCTCCGCTGGGAATCTCAGCGTTTGGATGTTTCAGTACCCGGTGTTACAGAGCGCACGATGATGTACACCAGCCCCAGACACACTGGCGTGTGATGTAGCTGCCTGCAGATATGCCTTTGGTCGCCTGCAAAGCAGTCTCTGTGGTTCAGGGACCTTAGGTGCTCTGTGCTTCATGAGTTCTCTGCTATACATCATCATATCATCAGGGCAGACCTTTCAGACGGAATCTGTTTCTGTACTGCGTCCTCACATGAGAGCTTTTGGAGGGAGTGTGTTTCTTTAGAAACAAGTAGTGTCTTGCTGTTAACACCCTTCCAACAAATCAGAAAAAGCCAGCTGCAAATAAACAGCTATGCTTGTTAAAGTTGTAAAACAAAAATGCATTATAACACAGCTATTGGTGTCATAAAAGCATTTTCCTACCTTTATCATTTATTCAGCGTGTCTAAAGAAACAAGAAACAATAATTATAACAAATATTCATGTCAAACAGTCACGCTGAGCTATTTCTTTTGTTTTGCAAAGTGATTCAGTTTGTTTCATAACCTATTTTCAATGTATCTACACTCGGATACCGACCAGTTAGGCTATTTTACAAAAAGACACATCAGCAAAACCTCTTTCAGCTTCTCAACACTTTTCCTAAAGAATGATTCAGTAACGCCATCATCAGTCTGTCTCATCCAGCCAGACTTGGCCTCAGGGTCCAGACTCAAAGTGAGTTGCCCAATTCTGATCTTTGCTTTTTCTTAAGTTGCATCAATTACAAGTGGATGAGGGATGTGGTTAGGGCTTTTTCTTTTACAGGGACTGCTCATCCAATCAGCTATCGATAAGGAAATGCAGATGGGTGAGAAATTGAATATAATAGATGAAACCACTCAACTGCATTTAGTTTAGAAATTAGCTCCAGCTCAGCCAGCTACAATGTAAAATGCTGCTCAGCATTCAACACCAGCAATGCATTGATAATAATAATAATAATCCCACAATAAGTGTGACTCTGTAACACTCTGAATCTAACCCTTTTGCATACTAAAACTTTACATTTGATACTAAATAATTATTCTAGTAATACTTCAGTACTTTTTTTAAATGAGCAGTGTGCAAGATTTTGGGGGATCTATTAGCCAAAATGAAATGAAATAAAATATTATATTAATTATTATTATTATTAATTGTTTCCTGTCTATAATCACCTGAAACTAAAAATGGTTGTGGTTTCGTCAGCTTACAATGAGCCTTTTTTCAGAGGGAGCGGGTAATTTTCCACAAAGTCTGCCATGTTGCACCCCCATGTTTCTACAGTAGCCCAAAACGGACAATCCCTGGCTCTAGAGAGGCCCTTTTGCTTTTTTTTACGTTACCTAAAGGCCAATATAGGTTGCAACCAATCTGCTAGATGCCACTAAATTATACACACTGCTCATTAAAAACCTGTATTAACTGATTTGTCGGCCACTTGGGGGCAGCAGAAACAAGCTGTCGACACAACACTGACAAATCATCACTTTTAAGGGTAATATGGCAAACGCTTTAGCAAACTCTTTAGTATTTACATATCCAGCAAGTACTGAGCATCATTAATGTTCTATTATCGTGTTTGTGTCAAATATAAGTTTAAAATGCACTCTCCTTGTATCTCTGTTTAGGTCTGCACCACCCCCAGAGGGAAATATCTGGCTATTTAGTTGCTAAATGCTCCACTATGTTTACTATGTTCACCTGCTAGTCACTCACAGTCTGCTGTCTGGTGCTTAGCAGGTAGTGTGCGGTGGGTTTATCTGCGCTCGTTACTAAAAACAGCTGCCTGCTGTTTCTAGACATGATGCTAAGAGCTGTAAAACAAAAACAGTAAAGCTGCAGGATGCAACACTGAGCTAAAAGATGCTAAAGCACTCTGTAGAGCTGGGGGGAACTGCAGGGCTCGGATTATTTACTGTCGGCTTGTCACTATGAGCAACACCTTTTACAGATACATAGTCATTTGATGCATTGTTGCAAAACATTGAGTACAGCAGCTTTCAATACAAATTTAAAGGCTTTTACTCGTATGGTAGTGTTTTTATAATGTGTCTTGTTTTAGCAAATGAGATACTTCTTTCACCACAATGTTGACATTTTGACTAAGTAAAGTACAGCTGTTACTAATTACACTAACGATGGCTTTGTTCTTTTCACGTGTCCCAGTAAGACAGCTCATCATTATGGATGTGTTTTAATAAATGCTGACAAAAACCTTATAGTTACACAGAATAAAAATGAAGAATGATAAATATTTAGTTAATGAGTCGTCAATACATCACAAAAGTTACATTACATGTACACCCTAATTATTAGCTTGTATACTTCATTGAATGGATTGTCAATTGTAGCGTTAACGCTTCTATAGTCCAACAACACTTTAAGTTGTAAGACACATCCATTTTAAGATCTTACCAGCGGTCAAATATGACACATTTGGGGGTTATAAACAAATGCAGATTTAGATAAAAATAGTAATGTTTTGGCTCATGGGGTGAGCTGTCTAAATGTTGGCACCCGATACCTGATAACAAACTGTACTTTCATGACTTGGCTACAGGCAAAGTCATAAGATTGACTAGAGAGTGGGATCCCAGCAGCATTGTTTGTCATCATCGCTCTTTGAGTCTCATTGGTTCATAAGTTTATTGCTGGAGGCCTTGTATTGTGTAACGGTGTGGCTTTTTTTTAATCGATGAATAATTTAATCTGCCTAATATTACAGGCAGCTCTTCAAGCTGAGCTGCACATATGGGAAATTGGTTTTGGAAATTACTTTTTGTATTTTTGTAAATGTCATATTTCTCCTATTTTAAGTCGCGACCATTTCTGAGAAGTAATACTCAAATAAACTGCTGTTTAAATCTTGCACAATTGCTTTAATTTCAGACCTCTCACACAATGCATAAAGAAATGTCTGCATGTGTGTGCCTGTGCAGAGTTAGAATTGCCCTTTTTTAAAAGGACACCCACGGCTAACGCTAAGAAAAGGACACAGAAACAAAATGGAAAACTCAATGAAGCTTTGGTGTGAGATATTTAACAGCTGAATTCATGTTTTGTCCTTCTCCACTGGATGTTTCTGAGGTGTTATAGCAATTGTAAAGGTATCAGGTGTTGAATCCAGAGGAAAGGTCAGATGGGAAATTAATAAAAACACGCCACAGTCACTCTTCACTTTAATAATGTCACTGTCTTAATTAACTCACCCATCACATGTCAGGCAGAAAATCTGTCTCAACTGAAGAATATCCGTCAAAAAAAATGTAACAAGGTTAAATCCAGGTGACAGACAGAGTTTACAGCATGTGTGTGTGTGTGATTCACAGCCTAGGGTTGTAGGATTTCATTGCATTGACAGGCTGTGCTCGAAAGTGTTAATGGAGAAGTGTTTCACACCTTGCCAACCAAAGCTGTCACAGATCTACACGACTGCACTCTCTCACCCCTCTGGGATCATTGATGCAAGATCAACCTGATGGTTCCTGCATTGACGCACAACATTCAAATCCAGTCCACAACATTATCGATCCATGTGTTTTAAAGTTACCATCCACACACACACACACACATTTACACACACACACATACACACTATGTGGATGCAACTCAATACCCCAGACTTGCAGGCTGGACTTGCCCCTTCACCTCTTGTTTCCATCAAACTTGGCATAAGGCTGCAGGGTTTCTTGTACCACACACTTTTCGGTTGAGAGGATACAGGCCGCTCCATAAATAAAGCACCACTCATGCTATTTTAAATATGACACGCACAATAAATGCAGATATTCATTTTTTAAAGCACCTGAAATTTTGATTTAAAACTTTCAAAGTTCTAGATACAACACACAACAACATGACTGAACATTAATATGGCAGCTAACAACTATTTATACATATATATATATATATATATATATATATATATATATATATATATATATATATATATATATATATATATATATATATATACATATAGTGGAGTTATGGCTTCCTGAGCAAAACAATCAAGTCACACTCCTTTTGAGGCCTTGCTTCCATGTTAGTGCATGCTCGTCCCTCCTTTTGAAACTGTTAGACATTCCCTATGCTCTATCCGAGCCGGGCATGTTTGCTTATGACGTCAGCGTTGAAAGCCGTGTGCAATCCTGGCCCAGACTGAATATATAGCCCATTTAAAGACACAGTTCCATAATATGCCCTACATATCCTCATGAAACATCTCAAGCTAATGTTCACGTGTTACTTTATACTGTTGGCTGTAATGTTGTAATGTTCACATTTAGTTGCATGGATTTTACACATTATGCTCAAAATGAGTCATTACACATATTTAAACATTTAACTAGAACAAAAACGAGGCATTTTCATATAACAGGCTCAATAAAATATTATGTTTACACATACTTTGCCCCTTTTATATCCCTGTGTCTCTAAAGGATAGGCTCAGTCTGTCTCCAAACAAAAGGCAGGTGCCCACATGGACATTGTTTCAAGCTGTAATCATTGTCCTGTTCTTAATGACCATTAAGGGATTCCCTCTAAGAGCACTTCAAATGTAAGTGATGGGCAGAACAAAGCCACAGTCCTTGTTATGTGCAAGACAACATTCTAAAGGTTAACTGAAGATAATGAGAGTAAATCAAATGAAGTTAGTATTTCCCAAAGTTAGTCATTTTAATGCAACATTCTCTTGATGTTACTATCCCTCCTCTGCAGCACAACAATGGAACGCCGTCCCGGGACACACAGAGGGAATTTTGTACTTAAAAGACTGTAACTTTGGAACATATCAGGTTAATTTGTCTAACTCAGACTGCTGAGTGAAATGGACAACATGACAGCTCCCCCAAAGTGAAGTGAAGCCCCTCTGGTGGCTGCAGTATAGATCATAAACACCGCCCACTCCATGTTAGCGGATGAGACATGGGCCAAAAATTACATTTTTAAATACATCTTTCCCATGCTGATGTATGTTCTAGCGTCATGATTGACGGCTGTGCTTCTGTCAGCTGTGGCCTTGTTTGGCTCGCAATTGTGTCGGGGGATAGTATGAGCGGGACCTTCATACCGCGATCACTTCTGCACAGACTCTGGCTACAAACTACGTGCAAAGCTCAAGATGGCGCCGTCCGTATCCGGGATATGTTGGCTTCAGTGGGAGGAAGTGGAGACACGTCTTCCGTCTCTGTATACAGTCTATGTTTAACACTCAAAAACTCTATGAGTGTGGTTTGATCGGATTTGTTTGTTTGCCGGGCAACATAAGCAAACAAACCCAACCCCAGCTGTCACCAGAGTCTGACTCAAATGTTGCTGATGGATGCATAGAGCTGCCCGACATTACATCTTTCTAACTGAGTGCACTTCAAACCAGAGATAAGAGCACAAACAAAATAGAGAAATCTCTCAATTTTAAATAACCCAATCTCCAACGTTGGCAGAAAATAGTGTGCTGATAACCGTACGGAAAGATTCAAATGTTTCCAGGGCCTTTACGTTAGGTAATCACTGTTTTGGCTCATAGCCTTCTTTGTCAAATAGATGAAACCATTTCAACAGACTAATGCTAATTTTGCAAGTGTTTATCTTTAATATAATAATATAGAGAAGTTTAAACAGAAAGGGGAAGAAAATCCTCCGTCTCTTTGCTTTGTAAGAAGCCGGAAAATGATCATTCAGAGCCGGATTGATAAGTCACACTATTGTTACTCTCTAACCCATCCACGTACAGCAGACTGCCTCCGAGTAATTTGGAGCCAAGGGCAGTCACAGCTGAGCTCTCATTGTGATACATTGAAATACAAAACATGTGCAAAAAGAACTTATCAAGAGTCTGGTTATATTTATGGCTTTCAGGCCAAGAGACCAAAGCATAGCTGGAATTTTATGAAGCTACATAAATTTGGACTTTTTGGTCAATACATTATTAATCTGGTTAAATTATTTTGATCCCCTGGAAAGAAGATCTATGTAGAAATTTCAGTTTGATTCATAGAGCTTCTTTTAAGGACCAATGGCTCATCGGATATCACTGAAAATCCCATTTACCTCAAATTGGAAGTCTTAAACTTCTGTCTCACAGCTTTGACATATTTGTGGAGGAAGTAAAGGATTGAAGATAACATTACCCGTCACTTTCAGGTTTCTCTGGAAGTTTTAAATCTTGACGTCTTTATTTGTGGCGCTGTGGTCACATATAATGTCTCTATAATTTAATAAGTTCTTAGTATAGGGTCTCTTAATATTTAAAACATTCTCTGGTTAACATTTGTTGTTTACAAATGTTCTTCTCAAATGAATTGGCTTGAAAGCAAATGTGTAATAATAAATGTGTGATTATGATCATGTTGTTTATTGAGAGAATACATTTTTTTTTTAATGTTTTTACAGTGAATTTATACTTTAAAAAAAGGCATCCAGTGATTTATCATGTCACTGCCATAAAGATCCGGTACTTGTTACATATTTTCTTTTTTAACTGTAAAAACTGAAGCAGCAAAGCCTGAAATATCCTGACTTAGTATGAGTCAAGCTCCTACAACAATGGATCCATATCCCATAATACAACTCGACAGTTTCTTGCATTAGACCCTCCTTGCCTCCTAAATGTCCACAACTCCAAACAGTACAGTTAAAAACATCTAATCACAAGCTAAGCTAACCCTGATCACTTTGGAAAGCTTCCCCTGGAGCAACAGAAGGCATTATTCAAGTGTTTTCACAGAGTGACTCATATTCCTCATGACATAACTACAAGTGTACAAAAGGTGAAATGCCCTTTTTGAAAATGTGTTTTGTGGGAATCTCTTGAAGCCGTACCACAATCCACATTATAATTCTTTCCAGCTGCAAACCGCTCCTCTATTTCATTTGTGCATTGCATTGCTGGATAATAGTGTCCATCAACAGCACACTCGAATACAAGTGAATTTCGTATGCATACTGTTATCTTTGAGTATGCTTAATTTCAGCACTTTGTGAGCGGCAATGCTCTGCATACTGAAAACTAGTTGCAATGAGGTGCAGATTTCAGGCAGTTTGGATGTTGGATTTCAGCACCATGGACAGAGCCATCACAGTAACGCTGCTGCTGCTTCTGGGTTCTAAGAGGTAAACTCACGTTCCTCTTGCCTCCACAGAGAGAGCAGGTTAGCACCACAGCAGTGCCCCTCGACCAGGTGGGGATTAAGTCAAGTGTTCAGGGACACTTAAGCAAGGAAAATGCTTGCTGTCACTGGGATCTGCTTGCCATATGGTAACTTTACTCACTGTGCAATAACCGGAAGAAAGATTGGCTGTGGAATTAAAGTATTTGTTAAAAGATAGATTTAGATCAACACTATTACCCGAACATGCTTGATATGTGTCTCCAGGACGCCCCAAGGACAGAACCCCTCTGACCAGTAAAACCATTAATATTTTTTTTATCTTCTATGTGCTCTGTGTAATTACCCTTATCCTTGAAGGCAAACATCTCCCTACTTGGCAAAAGCCTCCTGCTCTTTTCTTCCCTTGATTCAAACGCATAGAGTCACACACATACACAAATAAAGACCCTCGTGTAACAGCTGGGATACTGCCAGCCTGTGTTTGTGTTGCAGCTGATAATGTGCCACAAGTATACTTGTCGTGCCCCAACACCACTCGCTTCCCTTCTCTGAGGGAGAATTGCTGTGCCAGCATACACACAAGGCTAGCAATGGGCACCAGTGCAACACACACATGTGGGATATGACATGCAATTGCAACTTATACACATACAGGTACATAAACAACCTGTTGATGCTTAAATATGAATGTAGACACTCTCTTGCACACGCACACACACTTACCTGTTGAAAAAAGATTATAAAGAGAGAAGGGTAAATATTAAGTACAGCTGGAATAAATTGCCAGATGGACGTGGTGTATTTCTTGCTTTCCCATTCAAATTTTACATTCATGTCTCATTAGGAATAGCTCTTTATGTCCACTCATTATCAGTGTTTGACCTTTTGCTTTGGCTGTTTGAGGAGCCGAGCAGCAGTCGATGGGTGGCCGGTGATAATAACGCGTCATTTAGCTCAACACATGCTGATTAAATAAGATAGAGCCATGCGTAGAGAAGCCTGTTGTTCCCAAGGGGCTCAGTCAATACACAGGGCCTAAACGTAAAGATACCAATGGACAACAATAGTTTCCACAAGCAGAACAAGAACGAGGAGACATAACAAGATCAAACAATCCCTGTGCTTACTGGGACTTTTTCAGCCTTTCAAAATGTTACCAAGTCTCCCTTATGCAAAGTCTCATTGGCATGAATTAATAATTCCACTTCAAACAGATGCAAATTCATTGTACTGTGTCCTCTCCTGCTCTGACAAATGCTTAGGTATGTAGGCAGACGAATCAGTTGCTGCGATTAATTCTCTGGAGAGCGGGATGCCTATGCCAAAACTCAACTCTTGTGGCCTTTCGCACCCCAAAGTTTTATAGAGAAAGTATTTCCATAATGCATATTGATCCCTAAGACTATGTGTTATTGTATTGAAATACAAGAACATTAATTTAAGTACATCTTAATTTAGCATTTAAAAACAAGCTGCACACAAATATACGTGAACACAGAGAGAGAGAGATGCACGACACGCATTCAAATGTTGGCAGGAAAGTCGGTTCGGTATGTCTTTTATAAGCTGTATCTGTGTGTGGGCTGCTGTGGCATGCATAAAATATTATTTTCTCAACAACTCAAGGTTGTGGAGGAGTTAGTTCAGGAAGGGATGGGAGAGAAGGCCAGGAGATATACAATATTTGGGCAGCTGACAGCTGTGTGCGTGTACGTCTGTGGGGGAGTCTTGGAAATGGGGAGTGGGAGTCACTGGCGTTTGAAATGCAATGAGGTGCGTTTGAAAGGCGCTCCTGTCACAGGTAAGCAGGGGAGCAAAAGGAAGAAGTGTACGGTGATAAAAGGAGAAGTGGAGAAGTGCCCATGCTTTAGGGTGGCATTCTGTATCTGAGGGTTTTCTGCACAGGCTGAGGAAAGCACTCAACGCTACACACACTTAAATACAAAAGCCCCTGAAACATACACATACACTTTGATCCTTATGGAAACACTCCTTAGTTTTTAGGGGTCCAAAGTAAAAAGCATTTTCTTTAGCCCTGGTTTTGGGGACCAAAGGGTGTGTGTATGAGTGTGTGTTGGCGCTTTGTTTAAGCCCAGAACAAAGACTTGATTCCATTGTTCAAGGTGATCGAGAGATGCTCTTGATGTTCTCTTCACTTTCATGCATACTGTAAGGATAAAGATATGCCTTATAAATCAATAATTCCTGCATCACGTGCCTGTCTTTGGTGCAGTGATGTCCTCCCCCTGTATCGTTCGGTGTCCTCTGTAGTGCAATCTCCACCCACTCTTCACTCGCTATTGAATGTCACAGCACCGCTGGTTGAAAATATTGCTTTCTTTCAAATCCAACTCAGTTTATACATGTGGATTTAATGTAGAATTTATTAATGTCATGCCCTTTCAGGGATATGACTAATTATGAGAGAAAGGCTTGAAGGAGAATGTGTCGCGGAGGTGAGGTTATATAGCTGTTTCATCTGTCAACACTTTGAAACTAGTTCACATTGCTCGCACATCGGGGCTCTTACTGTTGGTGATTAATCAATAGATACCTCTACATGCTCGCCTCTGTTCTTCCCTTTCCTTTTTCAGATGGGGAATTGATGACAGGCTTAGAAAAAGGACAGCCTTTGAAACTGCTGTCAAAATGTGTGTGTTTTTCGGGACGGATTATACCGCCCTATTTAGAACTTCCAAAGCACTTATCTGCCTCCAAAAGTGCTAACGGATCATTTGAAAGTAGAAAAGTAATAATTGAGGATGGAAATACTGGATCCTTGCCCATAGGTGGAAGGCTCTGCAGGTGTAATTTGGTTGTGAAATGCTTGGAGGAAAATGTAAAATGAAATCTGCGAGAATTTATGGTTGTGGAGCGCATGCATCGGAAAGGTCATAGCTCTGTCATTTAAAAGAAGATTTCAATAAATGCTTGGCTCTGTGTCCTGTGAGACACTCAAACTGTACGGCTGGCTGGGTGGAGCCGGAGCGCTGGCAGAGAACAGAGGAGAGAGAGTGATGGAGCACGTCCCAAACACCCTCCCGGAGAAAGAATACCCTAGTTAACTCTTAACACCCCTGGAGATCAGGCATCCACTGCAGGGGCAGAATAATACTGTATCGCTGGTGCAGCTGGTGAGCATTGTTGACAGCATTGATCCAAGATCCCTCATTACAGAATAGGAGAAACCCCTTCAGCAACGTCACCCTGGAGAGGGATGGAGCTGTAGGCAGGGGGATTGAGAAGGAGAGGGGGTAAAGAAATGAAGAGGAGAGTAGGAGACAAAAGAGAAATGGGAAAGGATAGAGGGAGTCTTTTAGGAAAACACGGGTAGGAAGAGGCAAGGGACAGAGGAGGAAACAAAGAGGTTGATAGCAAGAAAATCAGCAGGGAGAATTGCAGCACAAGAAATTAAGGGCTGATTGTTAGTTTCTAGTTACAGCATGCAACATTCACTTTGTGTACTATAGTGGAAGGATTGATCACCGGCCAATCGATCACAGCCCGAGGAGACAAAGTGTGTTGGATTTGCAGTTTGCATGTAGAGACTAAATAATGCTCATTGAAACTGCCTCCAGCTGTGAAGTGGAGTAGTGCAGGGATTCTTAAAATCCGATATTACTGCGAGGGCTCAAGGTAGCATTAAGGTACGGATGGTAAGGTATGTCCCAGCCATGCAGGTATTAAGGGGATACACTACCGGTGAATAGGGTAAAGATTTCACTAAACAGATATCCCCATGAGACCTTCGCCAATTAATTACTTACATTAAGACAAATATGTTTTGTATTTCAAGTGTTCTGTTGTTTTCTGTTTATTTACATTGCATTACATGTGCTGAGCCTCTTTAATCTGAACATTGGATTAAGCCAGGTTAAAAAATGTTCTTTTTGTTTTTTGTTGAGTCAAAGGTTTTTGGATGTCTCTTGTATAATAATTCAAAAAATACCGTCAACAGCCATTAAAAAAAAAATCCATCTCCGCCATGTTTTTAGGAATAAAATATTCTATAAATCAGACTATGAATGATTTATGAACAAACCCCTCGGCAAAAACCTTCAAAATATGGATGGGAATGAAACTGGAAAGTTTGGTGTATGTAAGTGTTACTGAAGTGGAGATTTCTGGCTCAGAGTGAGAGGAAATTATTATTTTGAGAAAACAAACCTGTGTTATACAATATTACAGGACACTACAGGTGAATAGAGTAAAAACAAACAAATATATCTCACCATAAAACTTCCCCAGTTGAGTACTTACATTAAAATGGTTGTTTTATTATGTTACAGGTCTTTTTATGTTTATATATGCAAATGAGGCATTATGAGGCAAATATATTTCTTTATTTTATTTTTATTTTTTGGAGACACCGGGAAGCCTTTTTGACATTATCATGCTTTTTTTTTTGTTATTCAATCACACCATCAGTCCTGTCACATGGATGTTGTATTTGTACTATGTTGTTTATCCTGTACACACGTCATCTACTACACGTCTGAGAGGGATCCCTCCTCAGTCTCTCCCTGAGGTTTCTTACATGTTCCCCCTTTAATTATGGGGTTTCTATTAGGGAGTTTTTCCTTGTGCGATGCGAGGGTTTAAGGACAGAGGGTGTCGTAACCTGTACAGTCTGTAAAGCACACTGAGACAAATGTATAATTTGTGATATTTGGCTATATAAATAAATGTGATTTGATTTGATTATTTAATGCTAACTTTTGGTGAACTTAGAAAAAATCCTCAGACACAAATGAATTAGTTAGAAGTAAGATAAACACCTACATGTCAATTTTGGATGTTTTCTTTCCGCTAGTCTAAAAGAAGATCTCTTAAAATTGACCAGTGCATGACAAAACAACGTTTTTGCCTGGGGTGTCTCGCTTTACCAGATGTGTCACAACACGGAATCGGCGTGAGTTGCTTCTAATCATGTGAAAAGGAAGGGCTACGGACAGCTTCCCATACAAGTTATTCTCACTAGACTCCGTTTTAGCATTCACAACAGCAACAGTAGCTTTCTTTTTTTCACTCTCACATCGCTTTTATGGAGTACCAGCTCTAAATCCACCTCTGTGCTCCCCTTCCCTCCTGATACGCTCAGCTGTGCTTCCACATTGTCCAAATAGGGCAGGAATAATTGGATCAGCAAACATGGTCTTATGGAGATGGGGCTATCCTATTTGTTTACACCGACTTTCTTTTTTTTCTTTGCCAGATGAGATACTATTTAATTAAGTTATATCATCTTAACACAATTTACATTATAATCCTAATGCAACTGCCATTATGTCTGAAATGCACTCTAACCAGCACTATAGAACATCTGTGGCTATAATTAAGTGTATTATCCCATAAAATGTCAACTAGGTCTACTGTGCAAACTTTACCATGAAAGCTTCATGGATTATATCATAGATACACACCAATCCTCTCCAAACCACATGCAAAATGTTCCTATCACTTTGTGTTCGCCATGTTTTCTAGATGAATAAGTGAGGGCTGTGTCTCTCTTATAACAACCCCTTCTCCATATCTATTATCTCTCCTCTCTAGACCATAATAATACAAAGAATCGCAGTAAAGACAGTGACATTTCAAATCCCTTCATTGAGCCGGTTGTCAAGGAGATGTCTCAGTGAGATGTGTCGACCGTCAGAAGAGGAACTGTTCTTTTAAAAGAACGTTTACCCAGCCGGAGGTGGAGGAGTAATGTGGCTGCCATTAGGACTCCGCAGGCAAACATGGAGTCTCAGAAACACACAGCTCTCCAACGCGAGGCCAAGCTCTCAGGAACTGTGGAGGTCCTCTGGTCTCCAGATCAACATACATTACAATCTGCAGCCATTGTTCCACGAAGCAGTCTCTTGCTGTGGCCTGGCAGCAACATATTGACAACCCACGTCCAGATGACAAACACGCTGGCAGTCTTTACGTCAGAGACACAGTTTTATCAAACAGACTTGGACCTAAAGCCCTTTTCTCTCACTGTAGCTCCCTTGGATCATTTCAATCCCTGCCCGCAACTGCTGAACTCACTGCCTCCATTTAGAAAGAACCAGTGATGAAACTGATGGAAAGTGCCAAAACCTATTGTTGATAAAAAGATGCACACTGCTGTGTTGTGTTGGGGATACAGCGAGACAGGCAGGAAGGCAGATAGACTGAAGCAGCTGTCAAAATGGTTGTTTGTAGCCCCGCGCGTACTGTGCTTTGGGGAAATAATAAACTGCATCATTAGAACCCCTGTCATTCACAAGTTGTTTGTACCAGCTACAGACTGGCTGTAAGTATCCACACCAATGCATCGCACACGTAGAGCACTGGTCAGAATCATTAGGGGACCATTTAGAAAAAGCAGATATTATGAGACGATTTGCAGGTGTTATCACAAACTAGGCCCACTGCAGCAATACATTAGAATAAATTATGTTTATACCATGTTTTATCGCCTGAGCCCAAGGACCTAGAAAATAACAATAATTTGGATAAAAAATGTAAAATATAACCACTGTTCTCCATCAACATCTTATGTATTTGGTACACAAGTTCTTAACAGATATTGAAATTCTCATTAAATTACGACTTTAACATCGTTACAGTGCTTTTTTCACAAAATATTTCGACATCTCAGAGAATATGGATGAATGAAATGTTTTGAATGTGAAGAAAGTTTTGAACCTGAGCAGAAATCTTGTTGAAACACATGTGAGCTCTACATGTCCAGGGGTTTGTACATTAATTAATGAATATATCATTGACATAGATCAGTGCTACATGCACATTTAAGAGGTTACTTCCCCAAACAAAAGTCACAAAAGAGTGAATCATGCCCAGATGTGCGGTAACTCAGCTGGGGTAACATTAAAGGAGAATAGTTGACCTGCAGGAGAATAAATATTTGAAAGCAATACAGAATGCCTGAAAACCTTACTGCATTATAAGCCATTACATTTTTAATTGTCACTTGGCACTTGAATTGTGTGTTTCCTTTAACAATTTATCAATTGATGTAAAAGAAATCACCATAATGCAGAAAAGAAGGTGTTTGACGCTCAAAATGTCGGACTACATGCAGGGTCCACAGACCTATTACTTTACCTTTACTCCAATCAGAATCTTATGTACTCTGTTTATTATATAATATGGAAACATTTGTATGTATGTCTTTAGGCCTGTTGCTCATTGGAAATATTCTGCTGAAAGGTGAGCAAAGCTGAAACCCTGGCAGAAAATACCAAACTTCCACCATATAATAATAATGAGTCAGCATTCCAGCATATAACAACAGTGAAGCCATATGGCATCACCTGAATGAGTCTAACTCGTGATCCAGACGACCTCCTGACGAGAGAGAGCCTGTGCGTGTTTGTGTCTGTGGCCGCTCTGTGCCACACCCCCTTCTCCTCGGTGCGGTGGTATGATCCGGGGAACGCTGTTATAGCGGCACCGAGCCTCACCAGCAACAGCATCACCCCGTCAGCTTCCTCGGGTTCAACTGCGGCTAAACGCACCGCGCCGGGCTCCCTGTCACACAGCGCAGCGGGGCTGGCTTGCGCACAGCTCCTGCAAGGACATCCCTTCCGCTCCTGCACAAATCGGTTCGTCGTCCTCTATCGGCATTTGAGAGCGAGCATCATCAGCATCAGCACCGTCGCCTCGAAACCAGACCAGCAGGCACAGCGAGAGATAGAGAGAGAGAGCCAGAGAGAGAGAGAGGTGTCTCATCCACATTATTATTATTTTTAGCAGGAGCACCGCGTCTCAATTCAAATTTCAACCGGGGGGGGGATTGCGCAGTCTTCAGCATTTTGCAGGCTTCTTAAAGCGTGGAATCGGACTAAAGGAATGGCTTTACGTCGGAAAGGTAAGCGTGCGTGTTCAGTTCTGGCCTTTTAGTGGGCTCATTGAGGGGGGAGATCGGCTACAATGTTGCTTGGCTAAACGAGGCTTGGGTGCTGAGACAACGTGAGTTCGCAGGACATGGTTATTATCAGCTGTTCAGAATGTGCTGTGCGGTGTTATGGCCCATGTGTGTGGAAAAGAGAGAGGCAGACAGAGTGTGTGCGCGTGTGTGTGTATGGTGCGGTTTTTATGAAAATCAGTGCGCCTCCTTTGAAGTGTAGGGATGCCGACTTTGTGCATATACAAACACGTATGTTTGACAAGCAGTCTGAATAATGACAGTTCAGGTACGGAGCAGCAGAGTGCCTGCTTCGTGTGTGTGTGTGTGTGTGTGTGTGTGTGTGTGTGTGTGTGTGTGTGTGTGTGTCTGTGTGTGTGTGTGTGTGTGTGTGTGTGTGTGTGTGTGTGTGTGTGTGGGTGTGTGTGTGTGTGTGTGTGTGTGTGTGTGCGTGTTTATATGTGTGTGTGCAAAGTGTCATATTGGTTTTGGTTCAGCAACGCTTGCAGCCTTGAGTTGTTTTGCTCCACTTCTGGCTCGTCCACTCCATCTCCATCAGTACTAAGGTAGCCTAATGATGCCAACCGGGCCACCGGAGATCCAGGGGGTATAGATCTCTCTGACGCATGCCTTCTGCCTTCCAACATCAACGCAGCCTATACCGGGCCCGGGCTAGACATCACCACAAGTCCAACAGGCACGTCAGGACACATTTCAACACTGTGTCCTGCTATATTCTGCAGAAATGACTGTTCTTACATGAACTTCTACCTTTCTGGATGATGTTGCTGCAGCTGGTGAAGCCTTCTCATGACTAAATATTGAACTGCACGATTATTATTTTTTCCACATTGCCTGTGTTTGAAAATGTGTGAGGGTGAATAAATAATTAACAGGGAGCAAATGCATTTTGATAAATCATAATTATTGTGAAGGCAGGGAAAATTGCACCAGGATGGATATGCTCCGATAGATTTAAATTAGACCTCCCTCACTCCTCTCCTTCACAGTAGATTATAAATAATTGCTCTGAGTAAACCACTGCAGGCATATTTCCAATAAATAAATAATTATAAAAGCAAAACAAATAAACACATAACAAAAAATGCCTGAGTAATTGTCTCAATATATTCCCCCATTAACTAGAAAACTCTCAGAGCGTCCCACACCTTTCCTGGCATGGTTTGTTAATCTTGCTTGACTCGACAAGGGGATGAAAAGGCCATATATCTTGCATTTGAAAATGCAAATGCATTGTAATCAGAAACTACAATTTGTCAATATGTCTAATACATGGGATCTAATGCACTGCCCGTCCAGCCACTGCGCATCAGTATTGATGTTTGGATTGTTTCACCCATCAGGCATACTATACTATTATAAGATCCAAAAAACAGCTTTAGACACAAAACTGGGCTGCTGTAGGTTTTGTCCGTGTTGCATTGCGTGTCACTGCCTTACCTGACGCTGCTCACAGGGATGCTTAATTATTCCTCGGCCCGCACGTTATTATTGATAGTGATGATAAAAATGAGGCAGTCTATCTTTGCTCTTTGGGTTTAATACAGAGCACCTGTTCATGGAGGTTAGATAAAACACACTATCCTTTTGTGTCTTTGTCACACACAGCACACACACTGAAGAAGATGATGCATGGGGCCTGGAGATGATTGTAATTCTACATTAAAGTCTCCCACTGTAGGGTAGTGTTGAAGAGCAGTGTGTCATAGCTGCGGGCTGCTCACCATGCTATTGACTGGTGAAGTGTGTGTGTGTGTGTGTGTGTGTGTGTGTGTGTGTGTGTGTGTGTGTCTGTGTGCGTGTGTGTGTGTGTGTAAGCTTGTTGTCCACATGTGGATTTTTGTTAGGCCCGGCTGCGTCAGAGGTGGTGATGAGCAGTGATTAAGTGCATATTTTAAATGGCACACCCATTATGGCAAAGCCTTTCACAATTAGAGGACAGGTCTTTGAATTGAAATGTCACTACACCAATTATATGCTGCGCACATGCCACTGATAAGGCGTTGACATTTGTGTCAGTCAACTAACCATGTGACCAATCAATCAGTTAGATATTCAGGGTTTTACATTTCAACTCGTCAAGTAGTAATACTTCGAAATGTTACATAAATGAAAGAACAAGCGATATCATGAAAACATACTGAAAGCACTTTTGGTACTTTTCTCCCATTTTCTGAATAATGTATATGATACTATCGGATCATAATTAATGATGCATTAATGTGTTTATCACCTTTGTGCAGCTGGTAAGGGAGGAGCTTTCTTTTCTTTACTATATAACTGTTCGCTATCGCTTGGCAATTTCACCAACGGAGCAATAAAGTTTATCTTAGCCTATAATAATACCTAATAAATGATTTATTGATTATATTTTGGATTATTAATCTTATTCTGAATCTTCAAAGTAACTGAAGTTATCAATTTAATGTAGTGCAGTAAAAAGTACAATATGAATTGTAGTATAAGTATAAAGTAGCAGGAAATGGAAATACGTAAGTAAAGTACAAGTTGTACTTAAGTACAGTACTTGACTTAGTTACTGTCCAACACACTCCCCTCAGCAGCGTCAGTGGTCAGTGGTCACCGCTGAAGTAATTATCTCTTTCAGCTGTTGTACGCTCATTTTTAGATGTTCATCTTGTTGCTAAGCGCGTGGTGCATCAGCCGTGTTTTCTAATTCTAAAGAAGCTGCCCAGCTCCCTGGCTTAGAGCTCCGTTATAATTTCAGTGTCATTTCCTGACAATTCAGGCCCGGAGTGCGGATTGTTAAATACTGGCGTTTTACTGTCAGCAGATCCCATTGTTCTGTGTCAAGAAACCACTAACAAGAAAAACTAAATCTTCACTTGTGTCTAATAATTTGTGTTTTTCTGAGATTTGAGTGATATTGCATGGCCTTTGGTTAGCGCAGTGCTGTGCGAGACAGCGGGGGAGTTCTTTTTGTTATCCAGCCTTGCATTATTTATGAATTTTCATTCCAGGAATGCAGTAGCCCCTGGCTCTGTAATGCTCCTTTCTCCCATGGAATCGCTCACACACTTCCCTTTCTGCCCCACAAGTTTACTGCGAAAGTGAATTTCCTTAATAAAATTGGGGTCATGAATTAGTGAGAGGACAATGTGAAATGCATCGGAGGTTGTTTATAATATCGAGTACAACACTTAGAGCTGCAGTCAGAGTTGAAGCTCGTAGGCGATAGGAGACCCAGTGGGAGATATTACCCCCTCTCTGTGTGCCCATCATATAGTAAGAATGTAATTGCTGGAAAAGCATAACATGTGTCACAGTGTTTGCCACCCTGCTGATCATTTCAAAGTGAGAGAGCCAGTCGGGTAATCAGACTGCTGGACCACGAGACTTTCACACAGACACTGAGAGATGTAACCATTGTACCACTTCAAATATTTACCTTCTTCCTGCAATACTGCTCCATCCTCAAGAGGAATTGTTTAACAAATCCTGCAGTGCTAATTAGGGTTTCCTCTATTTATTCGGTTGTGGTCGGCATCTGCAGTCAGGAAATTGCCAGCGCTGCAATTAAAAAAAAAGCAAAACACAAAAGCAATATAATATAACCAAATGACCCTATAAAAATCTCATATGGTAGTATAGGCCTAGTGTTTACAGTTGTGTTTAAAATGAATGCGCTTAGCACAGCAAAGCATTCCCTGGCAACATAACATGTGTACTGACTATAATAATCAGTGAATATGAAAACATTATGGGTATTATTCTTACAAAGTTATTGACAGCAAATTATAGAAAGAACAGACGGAGCAGCCTTTTATTTTCTTCACATGTGTGTTTCATCATAAACAGGATCTTTTCACATATAAGATAACACGTTTTAGGAGATAAATCTGTGTAAAGGACATGATATGTTTGCTTTCTCTAGTCTTTGGCACCCTTTTCACACTATGAGAAAAAATATTTCTCTGTCGGCGAGCTTTTTTCTCTCCATATGCCTAAATATCCAAATACAATACTGTTTATTCTAGTGTTGAAACCAAACGCGGGACCAACAGCAACAGAGAGGGACAGAAATAGAATCAAAACCAAAATCACCTTCAGTCACCAATGCTACAAACAAACAAACACACACACACACACACACACACACACACACACACACACACACACACACACACACACACACACACACACAGTATATGCCTGAGGCGTTCTTCTTTTAAGTGTTTGGCTATGTCTCCACAGACATCTCCAGCCTTCTATTCTCTCTTGTCTTCTTCCATTGGGCTATGGGCAAGAGTCAGGAACTATACAGTTTGATAAGAAGCAGAGTGTTATTGTGAGATTTGTTTTGTGAAAATGCAATCACAAACTCCCCCCCAACCTTTCAAATTCTAGTCAGAAGACAGAACGATCAGAGCCACGAGAGGCTTACTGGTCAAGCCCTCCCTACTTCTCTCTTAAAATATGAGATTAATTTGTCAAGAGCCGTGTGTGTGTGTGTGTGTGTGTGTGTGTGTGTGTGTGTGTGTGTGTGTGTGTGTGTATATAGCGTACGTGGAGAGGAGTGCTGATGGAACCTACCTAGCTAAAGGGCTGAGACAGAAGAGCTGATTTAAGCGTATGGTAATTTGTGGCGACTTCATTTGCGTTGCTGTATTGGATTGTTTTATATATAGGCCTGCAACTAAGAATTATTTTCATTATTGATTAATCTACCAAATTTCTTCTCAATATGTTGATTAATTGTTTGGTCTAAAGTGTCCAACACAAGTTCCCATAGGCCAAGGGAATGTTTTTCTATGTAGAGCTGCAACGACTATTTGACTTGTCGAATAGTCGTGACTTTGTTGAGAATCAGGAATCGTAAAAGTTATCTTTCGAGCCAAAGTGGAAAAAAACGCTGCAGAAAAGCCTCTCAAATTAGGAATCCTGCTTTTCTCTGTTTTCTATCATACTAAATTGAATATATTTGGGATTTGGGCATTTAAAGACATCTCCCTGGACATTTTGTTCTATTTTCAGACATTTATAGACCAAAAAAGGAATCTAGAAAGAATTGGCAGACTAATAGGTACATTTAAATGTCTTGCTTTGTTTTAGTAAAAGTCCAACATCCAAAGATATGCAATTTACAATCTTAGAAGAAAACCAGATAATGTTCAGATTTGAGAAGCTGACATTTTTGCTTGAAAAGCGAATTTACTTTTTAACCAATTATCAGATGTGGACTGAACGCTGCAGCTCTAATTACGTATATTGCACATATACATATACATATATACAAATACATATGTTTCTTTTATTTTGTCCAGCCCCTCTGTAAACGTTCTACGCTTCATAAAGGTTATTTTTATTCTGTTAGATTGTGTTACTGTACTGGTGTTCATTTTATTTTGTCCACCCCCTATGTATACTGTACAGTGAGCACACTAATATCTAAGTAGGCCCACACACACACACACACACACACACACACACACACACACACACACACACACACACACAGATACACACAGAAAGTCGATGCACACCTACAGGGACACATATCTCACTGTGAATTTCTTTATTAATCAAGTCAGTGGACAAGTTTAGAAGAAGAAAAATCAATTTTTGCTTCTTCCCCAATTTATTACCACACAAATTGTCCTTCACTTCAAAGTGCACGTCGTGTCGTCGGTGTCAAAATAATTAAGTTGAAATCCATTACATTTGCGTTGATTCTATTCCTCTTTTGTTGACACAGGGGACAAAAGGGAATCGGCCGCATGCCAGCTTCTATACTCCCAAGATGTACAGCAGCATTTCACCTTCGCTTGAATCAATATAGGAAAATTATTAGCAAAGAAAAACTTGTTGCACATCATCAACATCAAGACAACTGGCGATTAGACTTTAGGTCGACCACACACACCTGCTACAATGAAACACCAACAACACATTATTACTACAGCTGCACCTCAAGACCATGATTGATACCTCAATATGAATAAGTTGCATCTGAATCTTTGTTGCATGCCTATTAAAAGATTTATTTAGCCACATAAAACACAGTGATGGTTTACTGTACATCTCTCCTCTAAACGAGTTCATCTATTTGCTGCTGACTTGTAAATAGCCTCATGTGTATCATCAGTAATATTCATAGCTCTACTTTCTAGATGATCATGAATTATTAACTCATAGAAAAGATGAATAGCCCCAAAACGGTGCTTGATGCCTCCCCTCTGTAAGCCATGTGTTATACAGTACAATACAGTACAGTAGAGTACAATCCAGTTCAATATGTTCTTTGGCGTGTTGCGGGGGGGAGTCGTTTTGTTGTTAAGGTTTAATTTCAGAATGTGTCTTGATCCACCGTGAACTCTGGGAAGTGTTTCAAGTATGTGTATCATCGCCCCAAATTGACTTCTAACGGTAGAGACACATATTCTCCGCTGATTGCCAGCCAAAATGCCAAGCCAAACTGCACAAAGCAAAGTGATTCGAGCAAATAAATACCCAATATCTACTCCAAGAAAATCATGGCAGCAGTTCCATGCAGCCATTTTTTTTCAAGTATAGCATACCTAATACAGATGTAACAATCCTTAAATCCCAGATTTTACAGCAAGCAGTGCATGTCAAGCCGACCTGGAAAAGGAATTGTTTGGAGAATTCACATTTTGTTCTTTTTATTGTGCTCAGACATCACAATGATTCATCTGACTAGCGACAAAACAAGAAATTCAAATTGTTCAGGAACTCGCTCAATGCAGTTTTGCTTAACAAATTTAGAAAAAGGCATTCGAAGAAAGGATACAGGATAAATGGAAAACCCAGCATGGTATACGTACAATATTCTAGAGAAATGTAAATGCCTACCATTTCCTAACCGTGAATAGATTTTTACAGTATTTGCTATTTCAAGCTTTGTTTATTTGTCATCTATAAAACTCTTTTCACTGACATGGGACTCAGACACGCTGGCAAAACCTTCAAGCCTGAAAACATCGCTTAGATTTCAAGCAACCATACAACTTGGTGAATGTAAAGATGGTAGCCCCAAACTGTATAGCATCACCTTAGGGAGCAGTTATGTGTTCCTTTACACTGAGCAGGCATATAGAAAGAAAGCATTAGCCCCCATACACATCTCGGTCTCATCAACAGCTTACAAAAGAGCACCGCCAGGGCTGCAGTTTGTTCCCGACATGTCTTGTGGTCTTTGTGGAGCTTCCTCCTCTCTTTGTTGAGAAGCATTTTCCTGTGCAAGGCTGCTGAATGCCGTGTGTGTCCTCAGCCTCTGAGAGGCCAGGACAATCAGAGAGGAGGTGAAGGTTGAGAACAGATCTGAGCAGCGAGGAGGAGCCGCGGGGAGCACTCAGGACTTTTGGATGGGGAACATCGCAAAAATCCTCCTCCTCTCGTGCACTCCTGGGCTTTTTCCAGATGACAAGCGTCACATTGCGACGGTGTAGATGAAAGATTAGCCCACTTAGAATTCAGAAATCAATCTGCAATGCTGCTCAATAGCTACTAGTTGATCTTTTCAGCTACTTCTCTGCAGGGCTAATGCTGTTTTCTCACTAATTTCTCAGTAATCAACAACTTAATATAAAAGACTTGCAGGAATACTGTCTAAATCGCTAATCACCAAGTCCAATTTCTGGAATCAATGCCATTGATTTATCAATTAATTCTGCATCTGTAATACTGCCACTCTGCTGTGCTTTGGGTGTTGGAGGTTTCAGCGGTCAAATGCATTATTGAAAGAGGCTTTTTACCAAGCAGTGGCAGATGCAGAGAGCTTAGGAGGTTGTCAGTCTTGATGTAAAGCTTTATTTGCAAAGCGAGTTAGTGTGAGCAGACTTTTAGTCCTGCTAGGAGGACAGTGACATGTATTTATCTTGCGAGAAAGGAGGAATATCAAACGTGTTGAATAAGGCTTTGTCTTGTCAGGAATATTGATTAAGTGGTTTTGGGTGGTGTCTCCTGCTCCGTGTATGTGCGCATTTGTGGTCAAATGCATGTGTGCTCCTGCAAGTGAATGTGGCGTTGTGCATGTGAACGTGTGCAGTTGTATATTCTCTGTGTTTTTTGTTTGCTCCTCTGCCTTTGTTGGGAATCAGCAGAGGGCTTTAGATCAGAGAAGTGAGTATCAAAGGAAAAAAGTGGTAGTCTGGTAAGCAGCAGCGGAGGGAGGGCGGCAAAAAAGCTATACCTTAGTGAAGATCTAAATGAAAGAAGAAAAGTTTGGCATATAAGATATAAAAACGGCCTTTGAAAAGTTAAAGCTTAGCTACTCCCCCGCTCTAGGCCACATTCAGAGGGCATGAATAGTGTAGGACCTTATGGATTTCTCCACACAGCTCAGGCATGCAGTAGCGATGTGGGATTTGACTCATGTCAGATATAAATAGTCAAATGGCCCAGGATGGTTTCCCGGCTCCGTACAGCTCCTGACAAGAACCAATCTGCTCTGCGAGTGGACACGCACTTGCCTTTTTCTCCTGCTTCTTGGTCATGCTCTCATTCCGACACCAGTGAACACAGACTCAAACTCGCCCGGCTATTGTGTCTGTGCTGGGCTTTTCTTTCAACATACGATAACCTCGGATGAGGAAGAATGGAGGTAGGCAGTGCACCTTGAGGCTGAACAGTAAAGACTGCGAGGAAGAGTCTTCACAATGCATTCTTTACTAAAAAAGGCCAGTATGGACTGTGTTGATTTTCCATGGCGTGTGGGTGTTCAAGTGTGTTGTGTGCCGGTTAGTGTGAAATGCTACAAGTGCGCGTGGGCGCGGGGGGGGGGGGAGGGAGGTGGGAAATGAGGAGTGGGCACTGAGCGTGTGTCCATCTGTGGCTGATTGTCAGTTTGTGTTTCATCTCTGAATCCTATGAGGGATACTGTGGAGAGATGTCCAGGCTCTGTGTGTGTGTGTGTGTGTGTGTGTGTGTGTGTGTGTGTGTGTGTGTGTGTGTGTGTGTGTGTGTGTGTGTGAGTGTGTGTGTGTGTGTGTGTGTGTGTGTGTGTGAGTGTGTGTGTGTGTGTGTGTGTTTGTGTGTGTGTGTGTGTATGTGTGTGTGTTTGGGGGGGGGGGGGGGGTGGGGGATATACACTACAGTATGTGCTCCTCTGCTGGTAAACTCGGCATTAGCAGCAAGAGATTTCAGGCTTGGTCAGCTATGAAAGCACGACTACGTGACGAGAGTGCTGCCGCTGCCCACAGATAGCCAGCCCTTATCCACTAATTAAAACCCTCTATCACTCCATGTCTCACTTGGCAATCTCTCCATCCTTCAATTCCCCCCATTTTCACTGTGAAATCTCTCCATCTCTCATTATCTATCCATCACTCTCTTTATCCTCACTCATGCATCCCTCCCCTCCCTCCTCCCAGAATCTGCGGAGGCCTCCCAGTGGGCGGTGTACTGTTTTGTTGTGTTTCGGAGGTTTAGGTATAACAGGGTCCTGTGGGTCCTGCAGGGCCTCTTGTCTGAGGTGTCCCTGTCATATGCCTGAGGAGCTATGGCGGTGCTAACAAATAGAATAGTTTTTAAGCCCTATCCACCCCACCCCCAACACATACACACACACCCTCACTACTGGAGAGGCATCTCTCTCTGGCAGCTCAATGTTTACTCCCGCAGGACCTGTAGCCTGGATCTACATTCGCTGCTACAGACTGCGCCTTCTGATGATTAAGCCATCAAAATGGTAGACAAAATGCAAACCTGCAAAACAACACCGGGATTGTCATGACTTCACTTCGCAGCATCTGCAGCACTGACAGCTTTAGCATGAATATATTCCGAGAGGTTTCATCTCATCGCCATTCCCGTGGCTTATGAGGCCTGTTTAGTGAGCGGGATTAGCTCGCCTCTGTGCAAACAAGTTTCTTGGAAAATGTGTAAAGGCCAGAGCTAACAAAGATAGTAGCTCCATACTCACTGGGGGTCTCAAGGCTGTTCTTCTGCATGGCAGAAATGTATTTGTAATCCTGGAACTATACTGTATCAATAATCAGAGGAGTTAATATTGTTGGATGGTACTCTGCTCTCCCCATCCTCCTTGTTTATTTACCAATGTCTCTGCCGTTGCCTGGCCCCAATCCAATCTCTCCGCCTCTCTCTTTCTATTTTCCATTTTGCATGTCCTCTCTCTTCTCTCCCGTTCGTCATGATTTCAGCTCATTCATTTGAGATCGGAAGGGGAAAATTGGTTTTGACTTTCGCCTTTACACACAACCATCTCCGCCGTGCTGTTTTTTGTTATTGTTGTTGGACATCTTAGGGACCCCGCCCCTCTGGAGATGACTTGGAGTGTAAATCCTGTTTAAAAGCAACTGTGTATGTGAGCCTCTATCATTTCTCTAAGCAGATTTGCAAAAAGAAAAACAACACGGCACTGGTCTATGGTAGCACTGTTTGAGCAAATGGATAGATAAGAGAGGATCAAGTGAGTGAAGAGTTCCATTTGATATTATTGCAACTGTGTAGCCACGGTTTATCACTCCCATGTGGTTGTCTGTGCGTGTGGGTTTGTGTGAAAGAGAACGTGATAAGAGACCGAAAGAAAAGGGTTAGCAGGGGAGGAGGTGGGGGGACAATTTAATGCGATGCATGTGTTTCACTCAGTGTTGTCACTTTGTATTAATTTTAAACCGAGCAGTGAATAGTCCATTACACACTGATGAATTATAGATTAGAATTAAAGTAGAAATAAAATCACACAATAATGTACACATACATTGTCAGTGCACACAAGTGCTCACTGTTAATCCATCTGAAGCGCAAACAAACTCTCAAATGTTCACCTGACTCTAATCTTTTTATTCATTTTTTTGCTGTATTTGGTGACAGTGAACAGAATAAACATGCACACGTGCAGCACTCTGTTGTGGTTAGGTTGGTTGGAATGCATAAATAATTGAAGACCATGAATTTTACATACCTAGTCTTGTATGGAAACAATTAAGATCAGTTGTTCGTCACTGGCTGTATGGTGATACAATCAGTCAAGCACTTAGTTTGCTTCACTAAGGGATCCCTCAGTGAACTCTGCTACATAGAAAAAACTATGAGAGAGATGATACGAATCTTGTGAGTGAAGGTTTTGAAGATTCAGGTATTAAAAATTAAGTCTAGCATGATGCATATTTTTTCGACATCATCAGCCCTTCTCATGGCTGCCCTTGTGTGTGTTTTTCTATGAATAGCGAGCCTATGGCGCCCGCTTTACGCCTCAAGGTGGTTTTTCCTTGACTGCAAATCTAGGCTGGTGTTGTGCTCAGGTGGCACATGCTGACTTGTCCTACAGAACATCCATGTGTCTTGTTTGAAGTGAGCTCGGCTCTAGGAAACAACCTCCAGGTTTTGACATCAAAACCAAGAATCAAACCCCCTAATGGGCACCCCACTGTGGGCTAGAATTAGAGAGAATAACCCCCGCCAGCAGGCTTACTTCTCTAAATGCAGGGGCCTCGGAGGACGAGATGGAGGGTGGAGAGCGTGTAAGGTAGGGCAAGGATAAGAGGGAAGGAGGAGGGAGAACAGAGATGGACTCGTACACGAAAGAGGGGAAGGGATTAACAGGTGTGTTTTAACAGAAACAAGGCAAGTCGATATACAAGCAGCACTAGATGCACTAAGCAAAATGTTTACCAGACTGGTCTGTGTATGTGCACACACAACAAGATGGTGTGCTAGGGATTGCATGCTTTCATTGTTGCATGTTAGCGTGTGACAGACATAAAACGGGACAGAGAGCCTCTGTGGAGACAGACAGCAGTCAGTGCCTGCAGCAAGCTCAGAGCGCACAGGGTAATGTATACTCGCTCCTCGCCGTACCAGAGAGAAGGTGACACCAGTCAATCCCATTCTGGCAGGGCAGCTGAGATAATAGCCGGCTTTGATTCCCAGCAATAACTCCTGCCAATCAAAATGAAAGGCATCGCGATTGCAGGAAACCACAAGTGTGTGTATGTGTGTGTGACACGTGAAGTATGCTACAGCACTGCTCAGGTAATAGGATGCAAGAATGTGCTTTTAAAGGGACTGCTTTGTGCTATGATCAAAGAGGAAACACAAGAGATGGATGGAAGCTTTTACAGATCATCTGCGTTATGATAATGTCTGCAGGGGGTGAGGACTGTGTGTGGGATGAACGTGCGGCACATTTTTTGACTGTTTGCTGTCAGGGGTCGGTGGGTGGTCTGTGTGCGTGTGTGCATGCAAAGCGATCCGTGCGTGCATGCGCATGCCGGGGATGAGGGTGAGCGCGAGGCCAGGGGAAGAAGTCTTTCAGGTGGAATAAAAGCATTACTGCAGTGGTAGAAAGGTCAGCTGTAAACTTGTATCAGACTACTGGTGATCACCCTGTGCTGCAGATCTCTGAGGTATTGAGCAGGCACGCTCTAATGGCTTTGATATATGGACTACAGGACTCCCTGAAGAGGTCAATACCATAGCACTTTGTCTCTATGAGCAATGACCCTCTCAAGCTCCATTTAGAAGCTTTATTTCTGCAGGAAATAGGCTGGAAAGGCCTCAGGCAGGGCACGGTGAAAGAGAACTAATATGAATGAAGTGTTTTCTAATCACTTCTTCTGTGCCCTAATCGACGTCCCAATCAATCATTAGTTTTGGCGGTATAAGCATATTGTGCGGACATTATCAGAAAAAGATTTTGATGTGGTTGAGAGAAGAACAAGAGAATCTGAGCTGAATAGAGCTGATTTATCATTACTCCATTTGGAAGGGCATTGACACTGTAAAGACTGGCGTGTAATTGTGTTTCATCATTACTTTGGAATCTGGTGAGTAACAGTGTTTAATGAGAGTGACAGACGTGGGGCTCAAGCTACAAATTTGTTGATTTATCCGCAACTTGTCAATGTTTGTCTGTAAAAGAGAGATAAAGTAGCGAGATAAAACAGGAACAACAAATGATAGAACGGAGAGCTGTGCTTGATTTTGGCCAATTTCTCTTCAAACACATCCAGACATAATGGCCTCCATCGTGGTCCCTTCTGAGCGTATTGATTTGGAACTAACCTTTGGTGTGAAATATGAAAGAAGCCAATATACTGCTTATGAATGTCTGCTGTAATTGGAATGAGCAGATGTTGCAATATTGTTCCACTGTGTTCAATAACAGGCTTCTTCTGCTATTTTTCTTCTCTACCCTGTCTGATCAATCTCCTGTTTCCCTTCATTTTCCTCCACTGGCTCATCCTTCTTCCTCCCTGCTGCCCTTTTCCTCACTATACCTTTCCCCACTTCCCCTCCCTCCTTTTCTCACATCCAGACTCTGCTCTGTCCCGTGGCTGTGCTGAGTGACTAAGTGGAGCCCTACAAGCCATGGAGGAGATGGACAGTAAACCCTACCAGCCGTTGTCTAAGGGGCGCCATGAAATGGAGATGTCTTACACTAGCTCGTCTGACGAGAGCGAGGACGGCCGCACCCACCACCGCTCCTACACCTCACGCGAAACCCTGCCGGACTACACACACGAGCTACGCCTCACCCTCGGATCCCACCGGGAAAGACAGAACAACTACAGCCAACCCCAGCCAGGTACCACACTTAAGGTTTACCTGAACATATAAATACACAGTTGTACAGATACTGTATTTCAAAAGGATACTGGCACACATATCGAAGACCCACACAAAGACGTCTCTATCAGGACCTATGTGAGTTACCTATTACAGTCCACAAGAGCCAGGGGGAAAGTCGGAGGCAGCCACTTACCTCTTCTCCACGGAAGTGATATTTCTCTCCCACAGCTAAACTAGGTCAACCCCAAACCTCTATGGCCTCACCTGGGGTGGAACACCACCCTTCATTACACACACAATAGACACGTGCGGACATAGGCACACATGCAGACGCACGTTGACATATACACACCAAAAGAAAAGCTTCCCTGCTGGTGACAGGAGGAGAAATGGGCCAACGCGTGCTGTGATGGATGGCCTTTATGCAGGTCATGTGAGGTGTTAAGAGAGAAGCAGCACCTCATCAGGACAGCGCCGCTGTGCAGGGTTCATAGTGATCAATAGAAACTCTTTCCCCGACACCTACCTCCCACTACTCTGCAACACATACCATACATGCTAACAAGCAACATTAGCAATTCACAACAGTTACTGCTCCTGACAAGCAGGTCACTGCGGGGATTTCATGGTTTGAATGCCACCTTCTATGGATTTTGTGATATTGTTCTCCATGCAGCTACCCGTCGATGGCCATTAGTCATCATCATGTCTTCCACAGCATTGTGGTGTCAAAGAGCATTTGGCTTTTTCAACAGTTACGGCTTTTTCTGTTTCCATAACAAACAACATCCCCTGCCATCACTGTCATATGGTAAGGTGCAAAAGACCCCCCAAAGCAGCCTTTGAAATGTCAATGGCAGCCGGGTCTGCGCAACACATCTGTTCATCTTTGTGCAACCGAGATATATATAGCGTACCCTACCTAAGTTACCAACTGTTAAGGGGGGGACATTGCCTCCAGTGACGTTTTTAATGGATTACGGTGTTCCTGACAAAGATCAGCCAATTTTTTTCTCCTCTAATTCCCCTCCCAGGTTCTTCATATTTTCCTTCATCTTTTAAACCCCCGCATCGAGCCCTCTCCTCCCTTCCTTTCCTTCCTTCTATTCTCCCAGATATTCATTTTCCTTATTATTACACATTCCTCTCCGTCCCTTTTATCCCACATCACCTCTTTGCTCTCATTGCCCCTGTCTCTACCCGAGGCCTCTTTATATTAGAAAGATAACCTACTATTGATGGATATATGATTATTCTTCAGCACATGAGAGAGCTGCCCTCAATAATTAGGTTTTGGTTTGCTTATTAATTAACTTTAAAACTATTAATTCACGCTTTTTTTACATTTTGTTTACAGATCCAGAAATGATTTATTGTAATCGCCTTACATGAATCTGATTGTTGTGTATATATGTTTTAATTGCATACATTTTAACAAGGTTCTAACAATTGGAAACACAAGGTTTGGTTCCACGTGTGGCGGGAAAACAATAAAGTAAGAAAAAAAAGCAACTATGTGAATGCTATTTGTATTATGCAATGATACCATATGATTAAATTGATTATCATGCCTTCAAAAATAACATTAGCCCAAGGAAAAAGTATTAAGACATATTAAGAAAAGAAAACACGTTCTGTTTAATAAATAGATGATTCATTTGTTTTACGTGTCTTTCCTGAGGTAATGTTTTTTTATGTTTTAACAGTTGATTGTTAGCTTAACATTATTTTTGTATTAATTGCCTGCTTTTTAAATGTCATACTTTAAATGATGTGGATGTTGAATGAACAAATAAATAAATAAAATAAATCAGCAGAATATTTTTTTTAAGTATTTTTAAAAATGTATATTTGTGTCAGTGCTTCCTCTCAGGCTGCGTAAGGCCCCAACTACCTCGACCAATCACAAGGTAGGGCAGACTAAACGTAGCCTGATAGACAAAACGCAGGGCAAAAAATGGCAAAAAATTCAGATTGTTGCTGAGATCCCATAATAGCGATAATAATAAGGGCAAAAATTAGCTGCTGGGCCTCCATTAACCTCACTCCCCATCCGTCCCATTATTTCTATGTAAGAATTCTACCTAGTCCCAGATTGGCTGTCTGGTAATTTGATTAACCACAATTATTTAGGAATATCCAACACAAAACTGACAAAAGTCTCAGTTGATATTGTGTGTCATTTAAATTAGCACAAACTATTTGACACACAGTTTCGGGGCCCCTGTAAGTTTGGGGCCAGATGCCCGCTTTGCCCGCTTGGTAATCAAGTCTTGGTGAAAGGGTGGAAATTAAACCATAGAGCTAACAGAATTTAGATGTGTTTGTCTTCCATGACATCCGGGACTGTAGAACGGTGATATTATGACCCACACAGTTTTCAGATTTTTGTTTATGAACATTGGATGAAAGTCGTGTTAAGTATAAATAGTCAATTTGAGTCGGCAGTGGTTGACTGTAATGGCAGGAAAAGGGAAGTTATTCAAAACATGATTTTCTCTCTAATCACCTGGAATAAACCTCCTCTTGTCTTCTACATTTGTTTCTAAAGAAAATGGTTAGGCGGCTTTTTAGTTTACAATCAATCCATGTTCATGAAATCCATGAAATAGCCTATTTGCTCCTGAATTGCCCTCTTGCAGCCAATTTGAGCTAAACAGTAGAGTGTAGTGGTGACCATTATTGTGCCGGTTTAATTCCAGCAGAACAGTGTGAGAGCCACAGTTGGTCTTGACCCCATCAAACAGGCACGGCAGGACACAACGCCGGTCAATGGAGTGGTCAACAAGACTGTGGCTGCCATTGAAACACTGTGGTTCATGTTCAAAGGACCTGACCTCACACACATATTAACTTCACTAAGTGAGAAGAAGTCTTTCTCTCCAGAGTTCTCAGGGAAGTGTATGGTACCAGACTGCAGTAGTATCTGTATGGATTTCAATTTACGCTACGCCTTTTAAAATTCCATCAGTTCCATCACTTCCACTTATACATTCCAAACAGAAAACTGAGGTGGTGAGGAAGAAAATTTACTCAACTGCCTCTGCAGTAAAAAAATAAATCAGAGCTCAATTGAATTGAATTGAATTGAAGTGTAACCAGAGGACTAACACAGTATATCTGATGTTCTCAGATAACAGGTTGATGCTTCGGATTGGAGGGCGTTCTAATACCTGAAAGCATATGAGGCTCAATTTTTCCCTCAGTCTGAGTCAATATTAATAAGATTTGATCTTTATCTGATCTCTTCACCCCACCAAGGAGAATATAGATGAGATCAGTGCTCTGTTTGAGCAGCAGTTCAATACGTTTCCAGCTCGATAACACACATAAGGCAGCCCGAACAGGATATAGCTTCACTGCAAATGGTTAAGAAAAATCGAGGGTGGCATTTGGATTTGGGCTTCTGCTGCAAAACTCGTAATAAATGCTTGCTCAAATAACAGCATGTCTCTTGACATAATTTGGGAGGTGTTCAATTGTTTGGCTTGTAAATGCCTGCCTCTGACAGACACCTGGTCAGCTAAGTTGTGAAGCAAATAAAAACACATGCCGGTGTTAGCGGCTTTACAGCTCTGTGTCTGTGTGATGATCTCAATCTGCGTGTCTCTCCTTGTCCTCTAGATTTAGACTTCTGCAAGGCTGGGCAGATGAGGAGCCCAGACTACCACATCCACCAACAGCAGCAGCAGCAGCATCAGGAGGAAGAGGAGGAAGCGTTGTGCTCTGGACCGGCCGCTCATGTCCACAGCCGCTACTCCCTGGGAGTGGGCTCGGACGTGGACACGGAGCCGGAGGTTGATCCCTCACCTAATCACGGCCTGCAGCACATGTGGATGCGCGGCCTGAAGTCCGAGCAGAGCTCTTGCCTGACGAGCCGCGCCAACTCCGCCCTGTCTCTCACCGACACTGAGCATGACAGGAAGTCCGAGCCTGACAATGGTAAGTGGAATATGTTTCTTCTTACTCAACAAGGGGATTGCCCATCACTATGCAAAACGCCCAGGGGAGATTTAAGCGTAAGAGATAATGTAGTGCACCTTTGATGATTCATTTTTATTGTCTATGGAGCACTTCTAGACTTTATACCTGATGACTTTGCACATTTGAGTTTTAGCACTATCGTTTTTGGATTTGGGAGAGTTGTTCATGTATGAATTTTGAATATGGGCGTATTTCCCCCTTAATATGAGAAGACATTTCTCACCAATTAATGCAACGAAAAACAACATATAACATTATCACTATTTTCAAGGTTTGAGATACAGCCTCAGGCAATTATGTGCTTGAAACTCTCAGTTTTTGAACTAATGCTAATGCTTAAGTTCCTCTCTCTTTGAAAGCTCTTTGATGTGGCTTAATACAAAGTGCAGTGGGCTCGTATTGGAGGTGAACCTGGGGTTGACTGGGGATAGAGCCAGACAAAAGTCCGGTGACGAACATCCATAGAATATGGGCTTGGAAATGATTGAATATCCATTGGAAGCTGAGGAAGATTTTGGTTTAAGGCTTGGAGGAAAAAGGAATTGTAGGGGTCGGGCATCTGCAGTACCTGACTGGCTGCCTGAGGGCAGCTGACAACCGTCTCTGTGGGAAGACTATAGCCTGGAAGGAAGGAAAAGTTGAGAGGCGGGGGCGAAGACATGGGGCAGACTAGAGAAGAGTCTGGGATGGTGCCAGCTATCTGTCTTGCACTGCTGGGCTTGGCTCCCCGCAGATGGAGAGTTAGTTAGAGGTGCACACAAACAAAGACAGAGCTCTCCAACCCATCCCCAAGGGCACTGTCTGTTTATGTGCTGCAAAAAAGGTGGACTGTATTCCGCGGCTGAGAAAAAGAAGGGTGATAGAGAAAGATAGAGAAGGGAGAAAAAAAGGGAATTATAGAGGGGAAGAATAAGAGACAGAGAGAGAAAAAAATGCTAATGAGAGAATAGACATGGTAATGTAATGGTATAATTAGAATGAGAAGAAAGGGAAGGAGTGGTTGAGGGTAAAATAGGTGAAGGAGAAGGTGGTTTCCACTGAGTGCTAGACAAAGATGGTGGGAAAGGGTGAGGACTAAGACAGGGGAATAGAAGGATCAGTGAGCCATAGGGAATCACAGAGTTTAGCTTGTGCTTGTTTATGTTTGGGATGCACCCAGGGGTGCTGTTTAATGGCAGCCAGATTGGACATGGAGTCAGCCTCGTGCAAAATCACAAGATGGAGCGAGTGAGAGGGAGTGGAGGGAGTGCTCGCAGCATTACACAATAATCAATTTGTTGTGGCTGTGTGCATATGGACCAAAGTTATTACCATTTAAGATGAGGGCCTCCGTCTTTATCCAGGGTCAGAACGAAAGCTGCGAAAGGGGGGGAGGCAGATGGGCATGCGGCAAAAGCGAAACAGAAGCAAATGAGGACGGAGGAAGTCATAGAAGTGAGAGGAGAGGATTTAAATGTTCAAAGCTTTTGGCTTTACTGCTACAATGCACCAGGAAAGCTGGTGTATGTGTGAATTTCATATGTCACATGAAGAGCTGGCTCTTCAAACCTTGACACAATCTCTCTAAAGAGCGTGTTCTTCCTTTTCGCTCAAGCTTCACCCCTCTCTCTGTGTTTTCATTGATATCTTTACCTTTTTTCCCTCTCCACCACCACATTTATACTCATCCTCTCCTGTCCATGCGTGGCATCCTCTAATAGGAAATGCATTATGGATGTCACATTTCTCTCCATCAGCACAACAAAGTCTCGCACGCCCCTCTGTTCCCAGTGATAATGAAAGTTAGGGGCACTCGCAAAAAAGATGCTGGCGTAAAGGGGCTGAAATCAAAAAAGCTAACGTCCCTGCCAAAATGAAAGTGCATTTTAAGTCAGTCCGACCTTGCACTCCCTTTGTCTTCAGAGCTTGCCCCCTCCCAAACCCATTAATGATGTCAGCTTCAGACTGGCAGGAATCCTTTTGTTCCTGGTCTGATTGAAGCTGACAAGTCAATTTAGTCCGTGTGTGTGTGTTTGTGTGTGTTGTGTGTGTGTGGATTTGATGGTGAGAAAAGTTGGGAGAGAGAGAAGCAGATTAAGGAGTAAAGGAGGTAAGAGATTCAGTTTGTGTGCTTCTGTACAGATATCTGTACAGGTATATGTGTGTGTGTGTGTGTGTGTGTGTGTGTGTGTGTGTGTGTGTGTGTGTGTGTGTGTGTGTGTGTGTGTGTGGTACATGGGGGGGTGCATGTCCAATTGTAACACCTCCCTTGAGGAAGGCTGTAAGAGTTGTTGAGCACCAGTCAGACCTGCTGACAAACTCAGGAAAACATCAACATCCTGAATTGACGACAGTACGCTGTTAGAACATGTCAGATTGGCAGCAGGAAGACAAAGTGTAGTTCAGCTGGAGTTTACTGCTGACACACACATACGCACACACATACGCATACACATACACTATATGGCCAGAAGTATGTGGACAAGCATTTGCATCATATTTAATCATATTTACAAACTGTTGCCACAAGCTGGAAGCACACTTTTATTTTATGTTGTAGATTTGGGATCTGACAAACCCCACACAAAAAGTACAAAAAAGTACTGTGGCCTCATATACTGTATATTTATACAAATACTGCTACTCTTGCACTGCTAAATATTGAAGGAGTTTAACATTTTGACAAAAAGTACAGCGCATAAGCCCTCCTATAATAACAAGTGATTTTATGAGAAAAGCCTGACATTTCTAGCCAAGTTATACTATCATGTTTATGGGTCTATTCTGGTATTTTATTTTATTATTAGAATAAGTTTCACTATATTGCAGGTACCATCCAGTGTCCACGATGAAATAAATGTATTAGCAAAAGAAAGCCAAAAAGTCTAATAATAATAATAATAATATAATTTATAATTTGACCTCGACCTCAATGCACGTCCTTAGTTTCTGCTGATCTCAAAAGTATCACCAAAGAAATTGACTTTGCCATCTCAGTTGTAAATGACAATATGTTTTTCTACAGTTTGGTTTCAATATAAACACCTTTGAACTTGCAACCCGGTGGACAAGTGGCCATCTTGGATTTGACCTCTCACCGGTCCTCAGAGGTCAAATCTCTGAAATTCTCTCCACATCTGAAGATAAACATTGTGCTATGCACTTAATATGTTAGAAATGTCAAGAATTCTTATAAAATGCACAAGTGTTGTAGTTATCACCTGGACTAAAATATACTTATTCGCTTTGGCTAGAGCTCGATGAGAAGATCGATACCACTCTGTCTGTCTAGGATCTAGGAGGTGATTAGTTTATTAGCATAAAGGCTGAAGGAAAGGAGGAACGAGATAGTTGTATCTTGTTTGTTTCATCTGTGCACAAGAATGAAATATATAGATCACAATGTAAGGTTTTAGAGGCGGTTACTTGGTGTTATAATCATATCTTTACGAAAAACTGTTTCTCCACCAGTACTTATGTGTAGCATCTCCGCTAGTTGTCTCGCAATAAGACTTCAAGAAGTCACTGCATGTAACTTCTTTACATTATGAATGAGCTTTAGAGGATTTGGTAGCCTTTGTTGGGCAAAGGGCAAAAGGCAGTAGATAAAACAAAGGTGGTGACATTAAATCAAAATCATAATGAATAATTTATTGTCTATTTTTTTACTTATTGGCATTATAAATATGCAAACCAGTTGTTTCTGATGGTGGTTATGAAAGGAGCATGTGTAAATGTGTAAGAGTGTGTGTATATTTGAAACTGATGAAGGAGAGACAGAGAAGAGAGATAAGACTGAATGATTTAAAAAAAATACATAATAGTAATAAGTATATATAATATGTGTAATGATGATAATAATAATAATAATAATAATAATAATAATAATAATAATAATAATAATAATAATAATAATAATAATAATAATAATAATAATAATTTAAAAAAAAAACAAGTTTGCACCGCTGGTCATATTGTTGACAGAGAACCTGAATGCTAAACTGGAATAGAAAGAGTGCAGATAGTTTTGGTGTCAGTCTTCTGAATTCCTGCAGTGTGGAATAATTTAAAAAGTCTACATTAGCTTTTTTTATCTGGGTTACACACTGTCCTATAATGAGATGCTAATTAATTGGGCACTTTTTCATTAGTTTAATCAGTTGCAGATTTACTTTTGTCTATCTTTTTAGCTGTTCCTTTTTTTTCTCCATTCTTGGGATTGACACGTTGGCATGGAGCAGACAGCCTCCTGGTTTTACATGACTGCGCTTTTCATACATCGTCTTCCGAGCTGAAAGGGTTCCAAGGCAACGGCAAACAGCAGTCCAATGAAAGGCTCTATCACTCATTATGGTAGATAACTTTCTGTGCTAAAATGCAAATATCTGTGTAATTACCCCGGCCTGAGAAAGCACTTGATTCTGATTGGCCGCAGGACGTCCATTATTTATTTATTTAAGTTGACAACTCCCTTTTAACTGTCTGATCACAGTGTTAAATTAATACACTAGAAAGGTTTGAGTGTTCCATTTCCGCCTAACACTGCGGATAATGGTTTTAAGAAAATGGGTTTTCAAATTGCCTTGAACATTTATAGTTCCCGTGTTAGCAATCAAGCCTTTTTAAAGTAGTGGTGCTGAAAAACATGGCTTTAATCCCCCTGCATCACGATTAGCCTACTGTTCCTTACTGTTGATCTGACCGGGCAGTGACACTGTGGTATTGCTAAGTACAAACAAACAAGCAAACACAGCAGGACACAAATATATAAAGCAGCATTTAAATATAACATGAGAAATATAAAACTGGTATTATCTTTATTCTCTGTTCAGCTGGCGATGAAGGCAGGATGTTGCTAAATGAATATTAAAACCCTGCCATGTGATCTAACACTAAATGGAGACAAAGTCATTTGAACAGAAATGTAATTTCCTTCCTTGTTAATTGTCATCACACATGAATTTATTTACACTTGAAAGCTTGCACCTCTCGAATTAAATTTCAGCACACTAATTTATCAAACTTTATTTTGTCCAATTATTAATTCCTTTGTTAGTGTATTTGTCACACATAGATGGCAAACAGTTTGCTAGTTTTTGCTTCTCAAATCTTAAAATTTGCTGATCTTCACTTTTTCATAACTTTCCAAATTGAAAACAGTTGGGCTTTGGACTTCCGGTTGGAACAAACAAGTCATTTGAAAACATTTAAAAAGTCTCTGGTCCCATTCACTAACCCTGATTTGTTAGATTTTGGAAAAGTTTTAAATGCAATGCGCACATACTGTTAATTCAAAATGCACCATTACTGCCAGAAGGCTTTTTTCACATTCATCGTCACTAAAACAAATGTACTCTGCCTTGAACGAAAGTGTGAAAGTAAGTAAAAGTGCAAAGTAGACGCCTGCCAGGTCTATACTTACCGACAATAAATGAGGCATATTGCCCCAAAATAGATTGCTGCCATTAGACCTTCAAATAAAGTCATTTAGAATACATTTCTCACAGTGTAGATGTTGCCCTTGCCTTGAAATAAGACAAGCATGAATGTTACCTTAAACATAAATGTTACAGGCCGGCCATAAACAAGGTAGTTTGGGGGCCTGGGGGACCGCACAATGTCATAGAGAGCCCTCATATCTTTAATAAACATGGCCCATTATTTTTATAATGATGTGCCAAAGTTTTGCAGTCAAGTTTGGCCAAGCTGTGTTCAAGTAAGTGTTGCAGAAGGTTAACAAGGGCGTCAAGACAAAGGGTTGGAAAGTGGAGTGAAAAACTGACCTTACGGTTTAATGAGCAAGCATACGGCACGGAGAAAGACAAAGCGAGGGCGCACAGAAGATAGGAAGATAGAGAGGCTCGCTGGCAAGTAAAGACATTGCACAGGATATTAGAGAACCATCATCATGAAATCCTGTGGCTAGCTTTAGCTTTTATACTGATTTTAGTTTTAGCTAGCAGTCCTTTTATATGAACTGATGGAATCTGATGGAATCTGGCGAAATAGCAACAGGTGTTAAACAGAGTTAGATATCAGGTGGGAATCAGAATTCCTCTACTTTATGATGCAATTCTGACATTTATTAGACAACCTGGACTTTTAATTAGATAGTGAGGGAATTAGAAAATGTTTCATGTAAGCTCCCTTCTCCAGAAGTGTCAGACAAGAGCATTAAAGCAATGTGAATAAAATGGGTTTTATGTGTTTTTCCTCCTTCTGATGTTGGAAGACACAAATCTCCTTTTGGCAGCTCTGCAGCCGTGATAACCTCAGCGGAATCAGGAAACTAGAATACCCTCAGAGATGTGCAGATGTGCCAATACAACCACACATATGGGCATGAACACAAGCTACATCCTAGTGTCTCCTCTAACTTTCCCGTTTGCGTGTGCGTGCAAGGAGAGGTCTAAGTGGCAACACCAGGCAAACAGCTGCGTACTCTAACTTCCCTCTTGCCTTCCCAAGGCCCAAGGGGTTTTGCAGGAATGGATTTGTCTATTAGCTCGTAAAGAACATTGCTCAGTGCCATATCGATCATCTGAGCTGTAACGTTTAGGGTCTTTAAGTTGTAGAGTTGATCTAGTGGTACACGGACTCCCCTGGCTATTTTACCAGAGTGAGAGATGATCAACTTAACCCTGGTGCCGCACTTGGCCAGAGGAAACGCTATAAACACGTCCACCGGAGCCAGAAACCAGTTTTTATTGAACAGCTCGTTCAGCCATCCAGGAGAGGTCGAAGAGCTACTATGAACCCGCCAGGTGCCTCGCTGTAGTATAGAGATGTGTCTCAATATTATTTGTGTGACCAGATCAACAATCTGTGTGTAAATGTGTAATCTGTAATTGTAAATCACCTTTCACAAATGCAAAAAAAAAATGGATCTGCAAATACACAAACTAATTCCACAAATTAAAAAAATATCAATATCAAAAATGTCAATACATTACATTGATTTACAACTAAATGAAAAACATTTGTGTATATCTTCCTAACGTTTACAACTTTCGAACAGCAGGTTTTTAATAATGAGCGACAAGTGGCGTGCAGTCATTATTTTATTATGTTAATGTGACACAGTGAGTGTGTTCATTTGCTCTATTTATATTAAATCAGGTTTCATAAGCCTACAACATTTCTAAACAAAAACAACTATCAGCACCAACAACCATACAATCACAAACCTTAACCAGGGCGCCGTCATTTCTCACATCTTACAACTATTGCGTAACCTACTACTGTACAGTTTTACACAGACGTTCAAACTGCATTAGTGAGGGTACACTACTAACACGCTGTGAAGCACCATGTGAATGTTGGAACCTGAAAGAATAAATGCAAAATAAAGAATGAGTTTACTTCAGAGGCTAGATAGACTAACTGCTGACGGAAGAAGCAGTGAGTCCATTTGCTGTTCTCAGCATATATTGCTATTATCTATATGTGTAATAGTTATTACTAATATTAATAATAGTTATGTATTAGTTACTTAGTTAGTTACTTAGTTTGTTGTTAGCACATAGACACACTCACTGTTACATTAACATAATAAAATAATGAATGCACGTTATTTGTCATTGATTATTAAAAATAAATAAAACCCCTGCTCATGTAGACTGCATTTTCACTCCCACCGCCGGAAAGTTTGTCTCAAAACTGTGCGTGTGTAAAATGCAAATCTGCAAGCGTCAAATGTTGATCCACAAATAAACAAATGGATTCACAAATGCTTGTTCGGAAGTTGTAAATCTTAGGAAGATATTCACAAATGCTTTTCATTGAGTTGTAAATCACTTTATTGTATTGACAGATTTTTACTTTATTTGCAAAATATCTTTTTGAGTTTACAAATCTTTTTTTTTGCATTTGTGGAAGGTGATTTACATTAACAGATTACACATTTACACACAGATTGTTGATCTGGTCACACAAATAATATCCAGATCTATCTCCGTTATGTAGCAGCAGGGCAATAGTTTGTTCCTCCCTTTAACAGCAGTCTCTTCACACAGTTAGCCATGCGAGCATGACAAACTGTCAGAATGTCGGACCCCACCCTGTTGTCCTAATGATGGACCTTTACAGCTCACTGATCCAAAAGAAGACCTACTGGACTGTACTGCTGGTTGATGGGGGGTTATATGTGTGTTTGTGTGCGTGACAGAGAGAGAGGGAGATAAATAATGTTCCGTCTCTCCGTGAACGCTTACGCCCCTCCTCCATCCTCATCTCGCTGCCATGGCAACAGTCATCAAATCAGAACATCAGCCGTGGCTTTCAATTCACGTTGTCCGCCGGCTGCCTACAGGCTGTCTGTATACATAAACTGTGTGAGGGAAACATCACAGAGTCCAACCACTACTACCATTTTAATAAGCGGCCACATGCCGCACAACTCCACCATCACCTTCACAGCAGAGGAGGTGAGAGGAGAGCAGATTATTCTTTTTTAATAAACAGTCGAATAAGCTGGCTTAAAACTGTTTTTTAGCTCCCAGTGCTGTTGGAGTACTAAAATGAGAGGAGAGCATGGTGAGTGGCACATGAATAAGCTCACAGCAGAAAGGAACAATAGCCCTAAGAGTGTACCGAGAGATTAGTGCAAATCAGAGTGTTCTGCACTGGGGGAAAGAGGCTGAGAGGGGGCGGAGGACACAAAGGTGCCTGTACTGTATGGACACACACACACTCAGATGCCCACACATGCGCTTGCTGTATTGTGTTCAGTGTTTGTGATGGGTCAGTGGGGTATATTATTTTGGAGGGGTTGCAGAAACAACACAGCTGGATTGACAAGGAAATGGTTACCATGGAGGGGAGGAGGAAATTACATTTATAAAAAATAGAACTTTCTCTTTTTATGTTTACTTGAGGAGTCAGTGCAGGCTTCGAAAAAGGACACCGGCTACTTTTAAAAGGCACCTAGAAAGCCCAAATGAACAATGATGGAGGAAAAGAAAAGTAAGCAAATCAGGAGCTTTCTATCCTGCACAATGCGTTCTTCTGTGTGGATGAATGGGACCTGTCGCGGAGCAGGCATCTGCTCAGCAAAAAAGCTTGTCTGAATAGCAAACCTACAGGTTCATTGTTATTCTGATAATCAGAATTGTCATCTGAGCCTGCACAGGGATTTGAATACATTTGCCAAGAGGATGTCAGCGATAGTAATGGCAGCTTCGTGGTTTGCCCGCCATTAACAGTCGCTGCCATTTTAGTTTAACTGCTTGTAGTAATAGCTGCTCCTCCGACGCAGCCGTCGTAATACTGCCAGCGATACTTCTGCTATGGCTGCGTTGGTGCCAGTGTTAAAGGCTGCCTTCACAGCCATGGTGCCAGTAGTAAAGGCTGTTGTTACATGGCACGGTGCCCTGAGCCTGTCAGACCTCCAGGGTGTGTACACCACCTGTCATTATCAGCTCTCAGCCCTGGCAGCCACAGACGGCTAATGGTCCACTGGGTCTCACCCAACAATCTGCTGACCAGTATCGGTGCTGCTGGTTGAACGGCTGGACACCTGCGGAAACACATGCCCTTGTGTAAACATACAAATACATTTTATTTAAAAAAAATAACTTTTTAAGAAAGCGCCAACCTCCAGGTCTGTAAACTGAAGCCATTGCGGAATTTGCTTTCTTTCAAAAAGCCAGCAGGGAGTGACTCCACTGGTTGCAAAAAGAAGCCTGATCAAGTCTGATCAAGTCTGATCAAGTCTGATCAAGCGGTCAAGCGGCTTTGAGGTCTTGAAAAGCGCTATATAAATTCAATTTATTATTATTATTATTATTATTATTATTATTATTATTATTATTATTATTATTATTATTGTATAGAAGTCTATGAGAAAATGACTTCTCACTTGGTTTATTCCCTCAGTAAACGTGGGGCTTCCTTGTAATTCACATGTCTCGACCACGGTGTAGTCCGGTTTCAGGTGATGTAAATCTTTCACAGTTTGTTTCAGTTCATGAAAGCACATTTTTAGTTAACATTTCGTTTGACTAAAAATGTCTTGATCAGCGTTCGGTTGTACTTAGCTCCCCCCTCTTGTGTCACTTCTGGTTCCAAAACCCAAGATGCGATCAAACTTGAGGCTTTAAAACCGTAGTCCACAAACCAACGGGTGACATCACTGTGACTACGTCCACTTCTTATATACAGTTTATGTTGTGAGGTATGGGTTGAAGCGCAAACCACATTTTAAAAAGTGATATATGAGCCTATTTCACTCATTCACTTTGTCCTGGGATGGACTTCTTCTACTCACTCGAGAGTTGTCTGTATGATTTATAAGATTGCAATGCAACCTTTGTCACAGGCGGCTTTTAATTGAAAAAGCCACAACAGGACTTTGGAAAGCCATTAATTGTTATGGTTAATTAAGGTAAACATTAAATGAAGAGAGTTTTAATTGGTTTCTCTTGATGAGGGTAGGGATCTGGGGTGACCAGAATCTGCATATGTAAATAACTGAAAACTCCTCTAGGCCCTGGCTTTACTTTCACTCTTTGTCTCTATTTCTGTTTATTTTCCTCTGTTTCTGTCATCGTCAATCTCCTTTTCTCTGCACACACCATGCATGCATGCACGCAAACACGCCACCAACTCACACACCTTGGCCCCAACCAAGCTGTCGGCAATACAAATGCGGTGCTTTTGTCAAGTGACATTGATGTGATGCTAAATGCTAAACCGCCGCGCCCTGAAGAGATACATTTGTTAAGATGAGAAATGACAGATTGGCATAAGACATCACCTTCATATTTACAATACATGGATGTATCCCAAGGCCATCCAAATTCAAGCAGGCTGCGTTTATAAATAGCATTTTATTTTTTGAAAGAGGATGTTGGATGGTACGGTGAGCACCAGTGTGCCCATTGGTGCTCACCATAGCATGTTTGATTGACCACTTTCTCCTTGTGCTAAAGATTCATTTATATGCTGTCACACAGTGGCAGGGACTGCAATCTGTATATATGGAAAAAAAACACAAATAGTACTGTCTTATTCCTTTTTTTCCTTTTTCTTCATGTCGTCTGAACAGTTTCCACCTGTGCCAGACGAGAGCGTGTTAATAGCGCACCCAATCACTTTGCTAGATAGATCACCCTTACACCAGATAGATAATCATGCTGCTAAATAAATAGCTTCTTAAAATCCTTCTGAATGCCGCTAAAAGCATGAGCATTTTATGGGTAACTTGGGAAAAGAGAGTGGTGGTGTCAGGGGGAGGGGGTGGTACTGAATTTGCATTGCAGTGTCTGCGGTTAGAAGTGTGTGTGCATGTGTGTGTGTGGATGAGACAAGCAGACAATTGGACGGCTGCTCGGTCACCCGGTCACCCTGCTGCAGTAGAAAAGCTTCTCATGGCCAATGCAGGAGTCTTGCCAGTGTTTCACAAGAACTGAATGCGTAACGCTGTCCAAACAGATGCTCGATGCCATTTCCAGATAGTGTCTACGTGAGTGCCCTGCATATGCGGAGGATGTGGGTTTGTGTGTGAATGGATGTGCACAGCGTGTGTGTGTCCATGTGCTTCCAAGGAAGCGTTCACTTTGTATTCATGTCTGTGTGTGAGTGTGTTTTGTTCCAAACAGATGTTTTTTTTCCCTATGTGTATGTAGGCTACTAGCTGAATCAGATCAACACCAGCCGGTGCAGTGAGTCTGGCCAATGTGGATAGTTTTCAGTGCACGCTGTGGCCAATACTACACACACACACACACACACACACACACACACACACACACACACACACACACACACACACATACACACACACATAACTTGAAAGTGACTAGGTAGAACAAGATGTAAAAAAAGCACATGCAGGCTTAAAAACTTAAAAACTGACTCCATGGAATAAGTGCAAACAGCAAGTGAATACAACATAAATCATCATGATTGCAAGTAGCGTAATAATAAAGAAAATCAAGTAAATAAAGAGTTGGTGGAAGTGGTTCTGAGGTATATCACGAATGACTGGACTTAATATCACTCAAGGGTGGGCCTGTGTTTATGTACTGTAGCCTTTGTAATAGCCTTCTTTTAATGTGCGCCTGTTGCTTGCTTGCTGCACTTTTGCTCCAATAGGAGAACCCCCCCCCCACCCATCAAGCTTTTCATTCATGCATGAAACATAATAGTTTATATAAAAATAATGGTGACAGATTTACAATCAAAATTTATAGTAATTAATAGTAAAATGGTTGATTTCAGACAGTGGTAGACAACAGCTGGGTTCTGTTTCTTCCCATTAAATGGGAGTTGTTCCTTGCCGCTGTCACAGTAGTGTTTGCTCATGCTTGGGGGAATGTTGGGTTTGTGTAAATTAAAGAGTAGGGAGTAGACCGTGCTCTATTATGAAAAGTGTCATGAGATAACTTCTGTTGGGCTTTAGAGCTGTATAAATAAAATTGACTTGACTTTCTAACTGTTGAGTTTATCAAGTGTAGCTGATGTTAGAAGTTGGTTGAACCGGCTGACTTCATATTGCTTCTAATTAACTTGTTTTAAGAACCATTATCTCTTAAATATTCACTTGATGGCCACATGATATTGCTGTAAAGTTATCATCCTCACCAGTTCATAATCAACGTAAATGACAATGGAGCCCCATTGTTCTTGTAGTGCAGTTAGTCCTATAGTTGTATGACGTGTTTCCTCAAATCCTCAAGCAACTGAGGTGGGATCCTCTTCCTGGACAAACAGGCCAACATTATAGAATTACAATGCAGAGAGTCCATATGACATATGAACACATACAAAAAAGATGGATCCGGGAGGATGTCAAGCACTTCCCCAAATAAAGATCAGGAGTGAGCCTCTAACGTTAGCTTAAATCATCCTTTTTCTAACGTAACCAGCAACCTTACAAAATCAAGTTTGCTAACAAAAGACTCCTTGGCCTTGGTAGTAAAGGGTAGGAAAAAGCTGAAGAACTCGGAGCTTAAAGGTCGAATCAAAACAGCAATCTCCTGATGTAATCTATATATTTATTTAACGCAATAAGTCAAACAAAGAAAATATTCTCAGCTGAGGACACATTTCGCGTCGCCGTTTCCATAGACCGCATGGCTCAAAAAGCCCCATCGTTACGGTCTCACGGCTCCGCTCCAGGTGTGCCCAAACATTTGAAAATTCGCATCTAATACATGGAGTAGGCGTTGACCTTCTCCTCATTGGTCCCAGTTTGGCGCCTACACGCTCCTCCGTCAGCAGTCCGGAAGTGATGGTTTGTTGACCTGTTACTCTTAAAGGGGAAGTGCCCCTATTATGTTTGTAATACATAGTTGTGCAGAAAATACATAATTGTGCAGAAAATACATAGTTGTGCAGAAAATACATAATAGTGCAGAAACATATTCGTAGTGTCGTAATACATATTGATTGAGGTAGGACAAATACATGTGATAGTCTTTCCAGTGTGGATTAATGAAGATCAGGATTAATTTACCTGACAGTAGTAATGCTAAGTTAGGCTAACACGTTAGGAAGTAAGCTAGCAAAATGTTTGACGCTTACATGAGAGCAGACAAACTGTTGAAGCCATTACTTACGCTCTTGTGCTGTTGATTTCAGAAAGGCTAAAAAAAGGCACGCAACAATGCTTCGTCATGCCTGATGTGCCTAGTTACGGTTGCTAAACTATAATGGGACAAGTCCTGTCTGTGGCTGGGGTTAAGAGAACGGTCAGTTGTTTGATTGAATTAGTTAATTTTTAGTAAAAATAATAAGCAGCATACACGATGAAGCATGAATGCGAGGAACACACGGCTGACACTCTGAGCCGATTCCAGTTTTATCCATCTGGAACCTCAGGTTGTATTGTAATCTCCTCAAGGAACTACAGATCTGCAGTCTTTAGACCGAGCGGATATGCTCCACCAATCCTTAAGGTCTCCTTCCTTCCCTGGAGGAACTGGTGTTACATTAAAGATACATTCATCCATATTTTCATTCTGTGGTGGAATATATGAAATGACTGCAGCCCTGTCTGAGCGGGGAAGATCCCTGTATGATTTTGGGAAGGAGCAGAAATGTGTCTGGCCTGTGAGATGTGTTGAGAGATGATCACCTCGGGGATGCTTCAGCCGTGCCCCCTCGTAGCTGCAGAGCGAGAGAGAGATAATGGGGTATGCGGCTGGCAATAGGTGGATGCGGTTCTTTTTTTCTAGTCTTTTTGGGTCAGCACCGGAGATGGGTCAGCTCACCAACGGAGTGGAGGAAACAGAGGAGGAAGAATGAACGAGAGTAATATCTCATATGTCTGTCCTTTTTGCCCTCAGTCAAATCTTCACCATTATGTGTTCATGCCTGATTTATGTGATATGGGTGATGTAGCAGTATCTTTTCTTTCTGCTTTGCAAGACAGGAAATAGAGGGGTTGCAACAACTATAAACCAGTGTCGGAGGTGTATTTCAACATGTACAATGCAAAGTGATCCAAATAGCAGCTAAATATCAATCTTCTTGGTTTTTGCTTTTCTTCATAGCCCAGGGCAATGCTACTTTTTTTTCCTGTGGTGTGATCTTGAGTGGGCAGGCCTTATGCAACAGCTATTTACATTTGGACATGAATGGATTTCCCCTTATATCTTAGGCAGAGGGAGGTAAATGAGGGGGGGGGGGGGGGGGGGGTGGGGCAGTGGGTGAGAAGTACAATGTATCAAATGTACATCTTCAATTGTGTGCTACATTAGTGGAATGAATGCAGGATGATGCATGATCACTGGTAATGTTTGGCCAGAGGCAGAGAAGGAAAACAAGGAAAGAGAGAGATCTATAGATTAATGTACTCATGACTGATGGCCATGAGAAGCAACTCTGTGTGGGATGGTTTATCACATTGTAAGGTTAGGACTGCGTGGAACTAACAAAGGTTAGTTTTGTAGGTGTGTGTTGCTGCAATCATCGGTTAATACTTTAATGCCATGACATGATAGCTCAGAGTTCAAAATCTCTCCAGCTGAGATTGCAGCTCCCGCTAATTTTACTTCTATAAGCACAGAGTGGCTTTACGCCGGCGAAGTGTACACTGCTATTTTAAGCTTCTTTTTTTGTGCGGTTATTTAATGGGAGCGGCCACCAGTGAGGCAGCCAGGGAGCTACAGTTGTAGTTATCCTTTACATTTAGTTTTTCTAACGGTTGACATCAGGCATCATGCCTGCACATAGTTTCATTTGTTAAGCCTCTCCTTCCTCTGTCCCTCCATTTCTCAACACTTCCCGGTATCATCAGCCACAGACTCTAACCACCCGCGGCGAATGTGAATTAACAGACGGCATGCTGCTCGCAGCACCTTGCTTGCCACTGAAACAGATTCATCACAAAGACCTAGATACCGCCTTCTCTCACTAATACACACACACTCACACACACACATCACCCTAGAATAGCACCTCACATATCATACATCTATGGTGTAACACTCTTCACACTTACACTCTGTACTTTGTGATCAGGGGAACAATAACAATGGCAACAGATTTTTCCTCTTGGCTTTCTTTAAGATGCTACAATGCTTTTTAGGCTTCCATGTTTGCGAGTTATCTGTAATATTCCTCTCTATTGTTCTTTCTCTTGAAAGCCCCTTATCCGTACTTAATACACATCCCTTTTCACCTCTCTTCAATTGACACATTTATATATGAGTGGGAGATGCAAGAAAATCAATGTCCATCCGAAGTTGAAAGGAAGAGTGAGGCAGGTTTGCCCACAGGTCAAAGGTGCATTGTGGGATATTGACTAGTCCCCAGAGCAACAGTAGTTGCGCTGAGAAAACACATCTACACAAATATTATTGACAAAGGCGGTATAACCCTGCACCTCAGTAAAGTGGACAGATACTTTCTTATCCCCGGAGAGGTAATTCGTTTTCACAGTCAATACATGAAAACACCGAACACTCTTAAATGGAGGTTTACATGAAGGGTTCATGTTTGTATTTAAAATAAAATAAATTACAGGTGTACTGTAATTAGCCCTCATGAGACTTGATACATTCCTTTTGATTAACTATAAAGACTCATCTGATAGGTAAAGGTGAAGACGTGTTCTTTTTAAAGGTGACATTGAATAAACAGCAGCAATCATCCAAGATGTAGAAGGTGTGGTCCAGATTGGGGGGGGCAACTATCGATTATTCTCATTATCGATTAATCTGCCAATTATTTTCTCAATTTGTCAATTAATCTTGTTCTGTTCTATTAAATGTTATACAATAGTGAAACATTTCCAAGGTTATATCATTAAAAGTCTTGTTTTGTCAGTCCAAAACCCAAATAATTTATTTGATAAATGCACTTTAATATGATACAAAACAGAGGAAAGTAGCCCATTTATGCATGTAAAATTAAACTTAATCGATTATCAAAGTAGTTGTAGCAGCGGCAGTGAACTATTTTACACTGTATAGCTGTTGAGCTATCTAATGTTTTTCTAAAATTCAAATTGCTGGTGTCTGTTGGCTGTACACAGCTACCTTGAAGAGTGTGTACAGATCAGATTCCCTAATGTGCTACTGCTGACCAGCCACCTTTGAACATGTTATGTATAATCAGAATTGTAATTGCGTCGCCTACAGAAATCAATACTCAGTGGGTTAAGGTGCCACGCTGAATGTGGTGGTGCAGCGGGATCAAGGACTTTCCCACAGAGACTGCTGCAAAGGAATCTTGGCTGAATACACCATCAAATACACCATCAGTGCACAGTGTCTGTTGGTAGGAAGCCAGTGTGGGACTGTGTTCTTGTCAGCATCTGCTGGCTATTGGGTCACCTGTGTTGTGGGGTTGGGGTCCGGAGGGGATGGTGTTGTCGCTGCCCTGATTAAAAGAACAGTATATCAATAAAAAGCACATGGGTGAAGTTTCCTCCCTCACCAAGTCAGCAGTGAGAGCTGGAATGTGGAGGAAGTCCATTGGAAAAAGGGTATCACACTGTTTTCTCATTTTTGTGACATGTTTTTTGAAAAGTTCATTTCAGTCACTTGGGTACACAATTGTTCATTTGAAGGTACAACAATGACTTACGATAAATAGTGCTGTGTTGTAACTGTATAGGGTAGTGCCCCAGGGAAAAAGCTTTTGTGCTATGATTCTTTTTTCTGAGAGTAAAGAAAAGTCAAAGGAAGATATGAGGAAAAACCGAGGTGTGGATCAATGTTGGCCAAAGCGTGAGCCAAACCTTAGAGATAATACCTTGTCCATAGAAGAACATACCTTATCAGTAGAGGGTAGAAAAGTTTACTTGGGAAATATTTCCTCATATAAAATAGATAAACATTGTGCCGTCACTTGGTTAAGAATGCTTTGTTCTTGTCTTGAGATGTTGATTAAAGTGAATAAAGTGCAGGCAGAATGGGGGAATGTGACACAAGGGGCATCTAAGGTTCAACCAAATCAAGCATTACCAAAAAGATTTGTTCTCTAGATTATTTAAGTCTTAATGCTGCTATAAATCCCAAAAATAATTTTAGGCCTCTCTAGTTTAACTGTCCAGCCGATGTCTCACTCAAAAGTGTTCACCAATGGAGCATGTCAAGAACATGGTGATACAGTTATAGTTATCTCTATAGATACAGATATAGAGATGTTCCATACATTAGTTCTGCTCAGAAATCTTTATACAAATTGTCCACTGTTAAAAGAGCTCAGCAGTGTAATGCCTTACACACAACATCTATAGGGGACACAGGAGCAGTGTGTAATCTGTATGTTTTATAGTTTGCACATTACATCATCAAAGTCTTTAAGGTTTGTTTTTTTTAGCTACAATGTTTTATTTTCTTTATAACCACCGTTAATCCTCGCCATGAGATGACTTAACATCAGAAACCTTTTTAACAAGTTATTCTGAACAGAGCAACACTTTTTATAATTAGGGGACAAAGTGCAGATCATACATATCCACTATAATTTATAATATGAAACATTAATATACGGAGACAGTCAAAGCCTTTGTTTATATGTCATTTGATCAAACCATCATCATCTTCATGTGATGCAATCCATTCCTCATTAAGAGGTAATCCTTCAACAGCAAAACTGAACTTTATGAACCTTTGCTAAGTTTCCAAGTGGTTTGCAAGTTATGAATTATCAGTATTAGAAGACACTACTATAGTTAAAAAATACATTTTGGATTAAAAATATACATATGTATATTTTTAGTTTTCTAGTAAATTACTTTTATGTCTGAGCTGAAACTTTTCTGAGAAACAATTTAACATTTCAGGACTCCAAGGTCACAGTATGTCAACGTAATGGAAAGATGAACGTACGAATACATTAAAGCAACAAGTAATTGCTTCTCGAAGGACACAAAGCATCTGCCAAAGCAAATGCTTTTTTCCACACGTTTTGAATGTGCGAGGAGGTGGATCAAACACAGACGGAGGGAGCGTTAAGGGTTGAGAGCAACAATGAACTATATATATATAGTAAAGCTAACATTCTGCTAGCATTGTGCACTCCCCCTCTGGAAATAGAGACTATTCAGGCTTGTTAGGCTTCTAAGAGCTGCCTAGAAGCCTGTCATTTCACATTAAGGTAGCCTAGCATTGCTGCTTTCATGGATTTAGTTCTCACCGGATAGCGAATGATATATTTATGTATAGATTTGAGATGGGAGCCAGACAAGGTCTACCCATCCCACATTAGCTTGTGTGTGTGTGTGTGTGTGTGTGTGTGTGTGTGTGTGTGTGTGTCTGTGTGTGTGTGTGTGCGTGTGTGTGTGTGCGCATGCATGCACGTGAGCCCTTGTTTGTAACTCACTGCTACAATGCATTTCCATTATAAGGAATATGCCAACTTGTGTTATGTTGAGCCAAGCTGTTGGCTGTTACTGTGACTGTCACATCTATAGAGGGGAAAGGAAGGGGATATTTCCTGTTTAGATGCCACCAATTTCCTCTTCATGCATGCTGCACACACACATAACACACACCCACACACAATTGATAGATTTATTATAGCGTGTCAGGAAAGTGCAGGCTTCACATTTCAGCAAAATGGACCCATTTGGCGGGCGAACGACTGCACCCTACGCCACCCCCCTCCACCTAGATCTTCTCCACCCCACTTCCTCCCCACCCCACCCATCCAGCCGACGTGCCAGCCCACTCAGCCGAATCGGGAACGCCACCAAATACATGTTTCTGTCACAAGCTTCGTGTCAGCTTTTTTACATGAGCAGGAGAAATGGGGAAAGAACGGGTCATTCTGACAGTTGGAATCACTCTGTGTGAATCTTAAATGTTTTACGGCCTTAATGGACCTCCAGAAATAGATGCAGTGCTAATGTCCTCTGACTCTAGGAAAAGGGGGAAGAATGTGTCTGCGCTAAGTGTGTGTATTTGTGTGCCTGGGAATTTGTGTGAGCGCATGTCCGTTTGTCTGTAGCTGCTCGTGTACGATTCAAATGGGCTTAAGTGAGGGATTCGCGCATGCAAATGAAGCCACTTAAATCTGGGTCCTTTTTCCCCTCTATCTCAAAGGACACCCTATTCTCTATTTAGAGCACCACTTTGACATCAGCCCTATGGAGGCAAGGCCCTATGGGGCTTTGGTCTTAAGTGGTGCACTATAGACTATACAGAATCATCCAGATTTTATTTAAATAATCTCTCATCCTTAGACATATCCACAGCAAATCTTCACCAAGCTCCTGGCCTGATGCAGATACTCAACATAAAGTATCACGCAGCTTGAGCGTTAAGCTTTACCTTTTGAAGAACTGTTCAATATTGTGGGATTCCTGGCATTCGGTACTTCCAGACAGCATTTGCTGCTTCAGAACAGTTAACCATCTCCCAGCATGGTTCCTCTTCTCCAGACAGACTCTGACTTAGAATATTGATCCCACTGCTCGCTGTATCCTTACCCCTCAGACAATCCATACTAAACGTATTAGCTGCGGAGAGAGCTACAATGTCCTCTGTTGCTAATCATATTTAGCCACAGAGAGAGGTATCTTTAAAGAAGAAGCCTATTTTCAGGGCCGGGGTGATTTGTCGGGACCAGAGGATGGTGCTGTGCAACATCAAAAGGTGGGCTTCAGAGGACTGGTGTATTAGAAGAACATTTAGGTTCATCTCGAAACATTAAGGCCTTCAAAGTGCATGTGTGGGCTTACACAAGCAAACGCACATATGGTCTTAAATGCAGGAGTCATTTTGATATGCCTTTTATGATTCCTGATGACTTCTCCTCTCTCTCCCATCAATCTCACACACACACACACACACACACACACGCACACACACACACACACACACACACAAACACACACAGACATGTGCACAGGCATCATACAGGAGAGCAGCACTGATTGTTGAGTGGGGGCAATCAAAGGCTTTGATGCTAATCAGAGCTCTCTGTTCTGCCAGTTCGGAACGATGGTGGAAATATACAATAGAAAAAAAGGTTTTATAGCAGATGCCCAGTGCCTGGTCTTGGTGATTGCGCTCTACCTCATTCACTGGGTAGTAAGGGATAGAAATCAGCCTTGAGCCAGGGGATAGGGCTTGCATACTGGCTTGTGTGAGCTCGTAATGTAGTGCCACATGTAATGAGCTTTGGATTTGGGACCCCATCATGCATGGAGTTTTTACGCCTAATCTGCTAAATACTTTGTGAACCATTCATTACATTTGTGTGGGTTCATTGCTGTGCCACTATTTCTATAGAGATGACAGTAGTACTTTGTTTGGCGGGATCTCCTGCAATGCGCTCTGATAACACCTGTGCCGCTTGATGCAGCAAGCGTATTTCTGGCACTCATCTCCGCTCCTAGTAGGGGGGCTGCCGGTGATGTGTGTTCTTTTCTAACCGTTGATTTCTCCGAATGTGCTCTGAGTGCTTCTGTGTTCAACCCCGCCTGTCTTAGCTCTTGCCAGAACCTTTTTGGACATATGTGCTTTTGCTTTTTGCTTTTTGCTTTTTTGTGTGTGTGTGTGTGTGTGTGTGTGTGTGTGTGTGTGTGTGTGTGTGTGTGTGTGTGTGTGTGTGTGTGTGTGTGTGTGTGTGTGTGTGTGTGTGTGTGTGTGTGTGTGTGTGTTTGAGCCGCGAGAGAGGGGGAGGCCGAGAGAGCAAGAGAGATGGGAGAGTTTTTGACAATCCGTCTCCATTGTGTTTTTTGACTGTGCGCACGTGCTAGCGAGTACATGTGTCTGCTGCCTCTGCTCGTTGGTTGACAGGCTGTTGTTTGGCCTCCTGACAGACAGTTCCATTAAATCATGCTGCAGTGGTAACCCACAGTGACAGGACGCCATTGCCTCCCTGGGTTTCCTTCATCAGGGGCTCTCATGCGCTTAACGAGGAAGTAAACATGTTAAATTGTCTGTTGGAGATGAAGTGAAGAGGCTGTCTCAATGTTGTTTTGTCACGTGTTATGTCCAAACATCTTAGTTTGAAGCAATAACGCAGTGAGCATGCACGACTAAGAGCCATCTTTGTTCCTTAAATAGAAAAAACGTGTGAGAATACTCACCATTAATGTTAATGTTGTTTGCTGCCAACAAGATGGAATAGCCTCACATGATACATTTGAAAACACATACACAAGGCTTAATTGTGGCTAGAACGGTTAGAAACTGCCAATTCTCAAAGTATGGCAAGATACTAACCACCTGAGAAACTGAAATGGAATGACTTGCGTATGTGCAGTAATATTTTATGCATTGGACACTTCTGAAGAAGCTTCTTAGACCACAGCCACAGTGACAGTTTTCCAGAAACCTCTTTGTGGTTTTTTGATGTTTCCAAATAGTTCTGCAGACAATTATTTCCAAGGACAGAGTGCCGGTGCAGCGGTGCTATTGTTGCAGGAAGGCCATGCAATAATAAATGCAGCTCCTTTGATGACTCCTGGAATAAACGAGCGCTGCATTTTGAAGATGCTGTTTGTTGTTGCAAAATCTTCCTGCAGGATTGAGGAAGAGTCTGCCTGGGAGCTGCCTGGCAAGAAAACACCGAGTGGATTTTGAAGAGGTGTTGAGTGCAGGGGATGATGGCTCTGCTTGTTCCTTTTAAGGTTATTTTAAGCCGCAGACCTGCAGGGTGTGTGCGGTGTGTGCGGTGTGCAAGTGTGTGGTGTGCGTGTCAGGGTTGTGTTTTAATTAGAGAGACAGGAGTGTGTCCTTGGGCTGCCGCAGAGGGTCAGGAGAACCTGGTAGTCTGGGAGAGCAGTGGCTGGGACAAGTCTGGCAGGCCTGCTAAACACCCATTACCCAGACGTGAAGATGCACTCAAGAGCACGCGCTCACGCTCACACCCGTACACACCCATGCTCACACAAACGCACATACGCATCCTGATCTTGGCGCCATTCCTGTTGGCCAGCGATACCATGGTAACTGAGCAGCCTGCATCTCCATGTGTTCCATGGCCTTCCCTCGTCCCTGAAAGGAAAATTACCACTGGCACTACTCTTGGGAGACGGAGAGAGGCAAGAGAGAGGTGGGTAGATTGAGAAGGGCAGCAGGAGGTGGAGTGGAATGAGCAGGGGGAGGTTGAGAGGGGGGTGAGAAGAATTGAAAGAAGAAAAGGTTGAGAGGGGAGAGGGAGGAAGCATCTGACATTTATGTTCCTGGCCACCAGAAAATGCCAGTTCAGGCTGGCATCTCTCTTTCATTCCCTGTCGCTCTCTCCAGCCTCCCTCTGACCCGTGGCTTTGCCTCCCACACCAAATTCCACTCATCCTGCTTCATTCCCTCCAGCTTCCATCAGTAACCTCTCATCTCATTTCCCTGTATCAACGTCTTCCCATTTTCATATGTCTACCATATGACCTCCGGTTTTCATCCAGCTATTTCTTCATCTCCCTGTAGTCATTTCCATATCACAGCCCCTGACCTATGCCACATCACGGCCATCTTTCGTCAACTTTTCCTCTTTGATCCTTCGCTTGTGAATCCTCTTAAACCTCCCTTCTTGTTCCTCCCATACCTGTATTTGAATCTCCTCCTTTTTCTCTTTCTCTGCCCAGCTAATCCCCTCCTCTTCCTCTCCCCACACACCTCTAGTGTGCCTAGCCTGGGTCCCAGCCGATGATGGGACTCATAAAGCCTCCCAGATGAGGCGATAGCTAATGGCTGTTGAATAATGCATGGCGGGCAGGATTTAGAGAGCCCAGTCTATTAGCCTGACCAAATACTCTGGGCTTTTATTAAAGACCAACACTTACAATTACAAACTACATTAAGGCCGGGGTCCTGTCTCAGCTCCCCCCTCTCTCACCATTCGTCGTTGTCTCCACGGCCATAGCTTAGACAGAATATTATCTTTAGCTTTTTAAGAATTTATAGCTTGGAGAAACTGACCCTCTTAGAAGAGGTCACTGACAGTCTTTCCTGGTTGTTGTGCCTTTTTTATGTGATTGTGTCAGAGGTTAGTGGTCCTTTTAGTCACAGTTGTAGATAGAAAAAGAGATTGGTGAGGTGGAGAGCAGTGGTGTCACATTTTCACTGTAGGTAGTCGGTATGAAAACTGGGGGTTTATGCATATATGTAGGCTTTTTATGTCCCCTCTTGGTATGGAGTGTTGGTTTTTGTGGCTTTTTTTTACGAGATACATGTATTTGATTGTGGACACATCTGTATTGCGCCCTCTGCTCCACTGTTGCAGGATTGTCATCATCTTCTAGATGGATTTTACTGTAATTTTCTCTGCGCTGTTGCTGCTCGCACATCATCCCACATGATTATACACAAATGTTAATGGATGCTAATAGCTATAAGTGTTTGGAAGTGTGTGTCCTGTAAGTGGCTTCTGAATAGTCATAAAGTGTTGTTAGCTAATGGCTATCTAAACATCCCTCTACCTAGCTATGTTTAAGTGCACACTTAGCTGTCTCTCTGTAATAGCGTATTGACCTCTCTCCTAATTATGAGATTGCTATGCAAGGTTTCATCTTGCATTTGATTATACACGTCTGCATATTCTTGACAAGTTTGCAGAGCTAGGTATTTGTACGGCACACAGTCTGTCAAGGTTTTTTTCTATGATCAACCCTTTACCTGGTTTTTATATACAATGGACAATTGTATAAACAGAGAAAATAAATTAAATAATACATAAAAAAAAAATAACATATAGAGTACACAATAAATAATTACTTTAAAAAAAAGAAAATTAAGGAATTATAACAACAGCATAGGGTTTCACAGCCATAGCAATGTGAAGCAAATTCAATGTGGTAAGAAATAATAAATTGCAAATAAAAGGGCCTAAATTGTGAGAGGTTTCAAGGACTTTTAATGTGACAAAGGTATCTTTTCCACTTCATATCTATCCACCTCATTGTTAATCCTAAAAGAGAATTTTTTTAAAAGCAGGTACAATTCCAAGCTGAGAGAACCATACATGTGCTGGTGGTAAATCAACAGATTTCAAGTCTTTAACAATGATCTTCTTACCAGACATAGAGTTGCTGTGAGAATCCAGTCCGCTAGAGGCGTAAGAAGGTTGCTTAGTGGCGATAAATCCCCCACAACATAGACTAGATGTGTAAGGAACATCTTGGCCTATAATGTGCCTTATATATCCACGAATAGCACACCATAAAGACTGTGCTTTGGGACATGATTCAAAGGAATGAGTGTACCATGATCATCCCCACATCTCCAGCTAGTCGGGGTATCTCTAAGTTTAACTCTATGCGGTGTTGTCAGTGTCCTGTTGAGGTATCTTCCATTTTCTTTTCCCTGTTAAAAGGTCATTTGAGGGGAGTTTTTCCTTATTTGCTGTCAGGGTCAAAGGACAGAGGGTATCGCATGCTGTACAGATTGTAAAGCCGTGTGAGGCAAATTTTAGATTTGTGATACTGTGCTATATAAGTAAAATTGACTTGACTTAAATGAGACCGTAGTCACAGGATCAATAGTCAGCTGGCTGTCCTGTCAGCCCAAGGGTCTGGTTTTTATATGCTGACAGATCTTTAGTCATGTAATTCAAAAAACCAGGGGATATCCAGGCCATGTCAGATAGAGAGGCGACACCAGAAGGGATGATAGATTGATGCCAGTCAGATCAACACAGAAAGTGTCAACCCTAAATCCTTGATCCATCTCCATATCCTTCGCCTCTGTCCCCCTCTGAGTGTGGAGTCTGGAGAGCTAAGTGATTATGTCTGATCCACCAACGATCAGATGAAAAGCTGCAGCTTAATTTGTGGCCAAAAAACATCATGAGCTACTACTTCCTGTTTATTTGTGTGTGTGTGTGTGTGTGTGTGTGTGTGTGTGTGTGTGTGTGTGTGTGTGTGTGTGTGTGTGTGTGTGTGTGTGTGTGTGATTTTCTCTTTCTCGCTGATGTTTATTCAGTCTGATCCTCTGGCTGACCCCGCGGCCAGCCAGTGTTCCTCAATAGACTGCTCTCTCTATATATAGTATTCCCTAAATGTCACTGACTTTTAAACCATGCTCACCTCCTTGTGTATCGAATCAAGCACTTATGATGAAGCTTTGTCTAAATTAAACTGCGGTCACAACAGTAGCGTATCAATATTAACGATCTGCCTTTTTCTTAAAAGTAAAGTTTTGCCAATCTGGATATGATGTGGAAACTGAAGTAAACAACACCCGGTCGACAGCATTTAAGGGAAAAATCCATCCTCTTTTTGACTAGCTAAAAAGTTACACTTTATCACTTCCCATGGTTACTACAGTTTGTTAGTGTGGCAGTAGATGTAAGCTCCGATTCTATACTTTAAATAAAAATGAGGATGAGAATTCTTTTTTTTAGTTGCTCAAAATGAATTTATTACTGAATCCAGAATCTGAGCCGAATCCATAATTAATCACAGCGAATTAGCTTCGCATCACATTTATCTGTATAATATTTTGTACTGGATAAATGAAAAACGGTCTGCAAGGGAGTGATACACATCTTAAAGATTAAAGAATAAATACATTTTCTGAAGTACACCAGGGTCACTAAATGTCTTGTTTTCATTTATCAAGAAGCTACTTGAGTTCAATTAGTGAGCAGAGGTCAATGGCAGCCTGGATGAAAGCAGGCAGATTTTCTTATTACATCTCTACAGCTTTTAACTGATATAGACATAAACCAATGGCTGAAATAAATGTGTGTGTATGTGTGTGTTCACCGTAGGCATGTGTTGAGACAGCAGAGGTCTTATCTTCGTTAACGGTATCCCTCTGTCTCTCTGGAGGCACGCAAGGACCAGAGGGCAACTGCAGTCTGATGCGGGGCATCTGTTCCCACATTTGTTAAGCTTCTCCTGCTGTGTGTGCGTGATTTTTAAGAGAGAGAGAATAAAAGAGATAGACGCAGGAAGAGTGTGCGCATGTGTGTGCGCGTTGTGATCGGTGTGATAGGTGCGGTCGCTGGAGTGGAACAGCAAGGTGTTGTTGCAATAGAGGGCAAGTGCCGACTTGTCATTGGTCTGTGTTAATGCTGACCCGGGGCGGTGGCTGCTCTCACCTCATTGACCGCAAGATGGCCGCCAGTCGAATCTGCAGGTGGTGCTGAAGGCACATCTCTTTCCTCTTATACTCTCCCTCTCCCTCTCGCTCTCGCTCTCTCTCCCACGCTCTCTTTGTACCTCTATCTCCCTCCACCATCTATTACACGCTCCTGTCGGAATACCAAGCAGCCCCTCATCCTTTCTGCAATTCCTCCCGTCTTCCCATATTCGCATAGCCCTGTACTCATGTGCACGGTGCATGCATACTGTATGTACGACTATCTTAATGCTTCACTCTCCATCCGTAATCTCAATGGGGACATTACATGCATAATCTACTTCATAATAAGGCTCTAGTTGGCCCCGGACGCCTGGTTAAGAAAGGAAAGGAGATGTGTTAATTAGACCCACTTACAACAGCAGCTAGTGAAGAGCGGGACCCCTTCACAGACGACCTGCTTCTCCTTGAGAAGGGCCACGGAGTTACTGATCAAAGTTTCGCATGGCAAACCACCAGGGATCTGGACAGGTGAGGTGAGGTCGTACCAGTGGATTCAAGAGCAGCTCTGGTAGATGTAATGGGAATAGGAATTATTGACTGGAGCTAGCGTGGTATTGAAATAGTGTCTCTGGTGTGCCATCATCAAGACAGAAAGCTTATAGTACCCTGATTTATGACTGCTGTGGAGAAATGAGTGCTTCATAAAGATTTGCCGCTGGCTGAGATGGAGTAATCAGTGAAGTGATCTGACTTTGGTGGATTACACTTCTCTACGAGTTACAATGCCTTGACTTTGTCTGTCGGACAATGAACGTAGAATGAGTTGGAGTCTAACTCTGGCCCTCTGTCAAGGTCATATGGATTAGAAATGATTGGGTTTCCAATACTCTGCTGGGGAGTTCTGCATGATGAATCATCACTCCGTTCCAAATCGACACCAATTAAGAAGGGTTTGTTTATTCCGCTGTGGGACATGCTGTGGATGTTCACTTGGAACAAGCATTTTCACCCCCTTTCTCTTTTCACAAGCAACACTGTGGCAGGGATTAGTATAATCTGACGATGTTGCGGGGTTGTGTAGTTGTATCTGCGCGTGCTTCCTCGTGCACTGAGGGGTTCATATTTGTCTCACTGCTGCAGATCTGACTTGTGTGTGTGTTGGCACGTGCATGTCCGCAGTCATGTCATTCAGTGTTTAGTGTGTGGCCCTGCTCTGTTTGTGTCAGGAGCTCCATGTCTGTAAGGCATGCTATATGAAAAGTGAGGTTGAGGAGCCCGGTGCTGGAGCCAGTGAATTCATTTGCATTCATTCCACTGCCTGTCTCTCCTCAGAGCCCATTCTAATTACCAGCAGCTCAGGTCTGCTACAACACTGCGCATACTCTCTCTCTCTCTCTCCCTCAGTAAAAAAAATGGGCTGCTTGTGGTGCATTCCTGTAGCTTTGATACTACGCTCTCTTTAGCCTGCCAGGAATCTCTTCATGTTGGTTTGTTTGCTGTCAAGCCCAGGCACTTTCTCCTGTTTTAGTGACGGAGTCAGAGGAAATACAGTGTATGCATGTGTGTGCAAGCGAAACTCCTACATACTCTGTGTGTGCTTGTTGTGATTGTTTTGGGGTTGAGGGAGATGCAGTGTGTGCTCATATATAGGAGAGAGAGCGAGTAGGGAAGGAGGGAAAGAATCACGAGTCTTGTAAAAGATGAATGTGCGCACTAATCTCCGTAATGGCAATTGTGGCGCTTCACCTCCTGAGTCTCAAACACCTTGTCACGCCCTCTTCCTGGCAATGCAAATACTCACACGACATCACGGCACAACTGAGCATGCTCCAAAGCTCTTTCGGACACTCATGTGTATACTTACACACACATATGACATGCACCAACGCACACACACAAACACCTGCACAACTCTATGGTAGGTGGCAACGACCGTGCACCCTGCAGCAGTGACAAGGTCGTGAAGGATCAGGACACTGCTGTGCTATCAGAGGAGATGAGCTGAGCTCAGCTAGCTGATGTTCCACTATACACTACAACCCTGCATTGGCCTCCATTGCAAAGCAGCAAAGATTCATTCAGGTCCAAAAAGTTTGTTTTGTTAGCTCATGTCTCCGAAACATCGGCAGATTAATTACAAGTTTTAAACAGATCATTTATAGCGCAGCACCGAAGGAGGGTGCTCTTTTGAAAATGTAATTTGAGCGCGGGCCCCTGCAGTGAAGTGTTGGTAAGCCTCTCGCTGTAGAGCTGAGGAGCTAGACTCAGGAGGTTTCACGCCCTCTCCAGGGAAATGTTACTTTCAGAATCACCTGCAGCCTAAACATGATTGTGGAGTTGTTTCGCAGTTGTTTTTGAAGATGTCGGTACAAACAAGCAATTACACAAATATGCACATAGATATCCACCTTCGTGTAGCACGCACATACCAATTCACACGCACAGCTGCACGCACATTGAGTGAGTCCTTCAGTATGAAGAAGCCAGATGATGCATGGCTGCTAATTATCAGGCTCTGTATGAAAATCGACTGGGTTCCGTATGAGAGGGACAGGCTCTCAGAGCCCTCGGTTTCTTCATTTGTATTTTTTCCTCTTGCTTTAATTGGACAACATGATTGTGTCACTTTGTTAAAAGGCGGTCCCACCGTTTATCCCCGTGTCTGCAGTGATGAATCAATGGCTGTTTTTTATTCTAATTGCTCTCTCAGAGTCCACTGTCATCAACGTGATTATCAACGATTCTGCCGCCATTGCTGCTATTTTCATCATCATTGTTACCACAGTTATTACCGATGCTATCGCCATTATCTGTCTTATTTTCATCTCCACCGGTGCTATTATCAGTAAGATTATATTCATGTCATCGTCAGGGCCAGGGCCAGGATCATTAGCAATATTACTCCCCCTTATCACACATTCACTATTGTTATTATCAATATTACCATCCTTCACACCAAATTCATCAGTTAGCCAGCCAATGAAAGGAGTCATATTAGAACGTATTATGTCTGATGAAGATAATGTGTTATCTCTTGGACAGAAACTGTGTTAAGACAAAGACAGATGGTCAGCTGGGGCAGGATCCCATCTTATTACAGCAAAAAAAAAGAAGAACAAAAACCAGTGAGTTCTAATTTGGGTTGTCTGACCTTTTTATGGGGTTAATTATTTATTTCATCGAAGCACAGTGGAATAAACTTTGCGGCAATTTAATGCAAGTCAATTAAGAAGCGAAATAGATGAAAAGTTATCCTGGGGGAAATTATTAAGCTTTTATTTTTAGAGTGGGGTGGATGATGCGTTTTTTGCTGGGCTGTGTCCAACAATAGTGTTAAATGTTCTCTAAAACGATCACATTCTTCTGTTAGACAGGCAGGTTTGATATTGTTAAGGTCAGGCTCTATAGATTTTATACGGCTTTCCTGTAATAAGAAATGAACTCTGCACTAGAGCGCTGGGTACAATAAGGAAGAGAGGGGAAGGGTGTGTTAGAAAACACAGAGAGGAAAGAAGAGGAGGTAGCTTGGTTAAATATTAGGCTTTAATAATATTGTGGCTCATTTTTTATGGTCTAGTAAACAGAAAACGTAATGGTCTCTTCTTATTAAAGAAGCTATATATTCTGTTCTTGCAGCTTCCACACTTTCGAGACTGTACAAAAAGTATTGGGGTGGGTAGGGGACCTAAATCTTATATTTTACCTAATAAAGTAAGTCCCTTTGCAGCATTATTAATATTTTCATTGGACCCTCCCCTGTGATGTAGAAAAAACACCCTTAAATAAATGTCCAAAATGATATACAATTTATGGCAAATATAACAAAATGGTTAGGGTTGCAGCCCCTCTCGCTGCTAAAAACAGTAATTACAGCCATTAAATGATTGAAGAGAAGAACAGGCTGCTGATTTTAATGAGAAAAATAAATCCCCGAGAAAGAGACTGGACTGTTGTCCTCTATGAGTGGCCAAATAATCTTTATTACCAATAGCGCACACAAAAGACGTATTTTTCATGTAATATTATACATTCTTTTATACAAAAAACTCCCACGTGAAGAAATGTCTCCCTAAAATGAACATAACTCCCCCTTTTCTGACCTCTTTCCCCCTCTGATACTCTCGCCATGGTCCCTTATTTTCCACGATTACTAAAATGTCATTTTCAAGCCTGGAGCTTCTTACATTTCTCTGCTCAATTAGAAGAACATGTACAGGTAGCACTGAACATCTGGCAGGCACATCCAGACTGAGAGTAGAACACTTTAAGGACGAGCATGACGGGCGTTCATGAACACGATTATTATTTTTGGCAAGTGATTCATTTTTATAGTTTTATACCTGCTTGTTAATATCACTTCTTAAGAAAATTGCACCATCATGACAGCTAAGTAATGCAACCATTACTGTGTGTGTGTGTGTGTGTGTGTGTGTGTGTGTGTGTGTGTGTGTGTGTGTGTGTGTGTGTGTGTGTGTGTGTGTGCATGCGTTTGTGTGTGTGTGTGTGTGTGCATGCGTTCGTGTGTGTGTGTGTGTGTGTGTGTGTGTGTGTGTGTGTGTGTGTGCATGCGTTCGTGTGTGTGTGTGTGTGTGTGTGTGTGTGTGTGTGTGTGTGTGTGTGTGTGTGTGTGTGTGTGTGTGTGTGCATGCATTCGTGTGTGTGTGTGTGTGAGAGTCATGTTTTGCTATGCTCTCCTCTCATTGCATTAGTATGATTTGGATTTAAATGCCTAAATTGCCATTAAGACTTAATGTCTGTGCTAGTTTAGGTCCATCTCACCTACAGTAATGCATTTTTAATACCTGGCCCTAATACCTGTTACCTGTTACATTTCCCAGTAAATCCCCCCAGATCTCTCTTCCGCCGGCTATAAAGCGCTTTCCCTCACATCTCGCTTATGTAACCAAAAGCTGATGATTCCAGGAATATATCTCATAAGCGACTTTCCAAATGTGTCTTTTCTGGAGGACTAAGTCCCAGAGGAACCCCAGGACAGAGGATGTAATGGCCCTCCTCTGGACTCTATCTATCCCCCACAGAGTGGATTTGAAGTTTTTGAACTCCTGACTAGCCCGCCAAATATTTCACGGCCCCTGCCCTACATTGCCAGGCCTATTTAGGTTACATCTACTATTTAACACAACGTCACAGCTTGCGTGTTTGATGTGACTTTGGGCGGAAGAGTGAGAGAGGAAGAGCGAGTTAGCAAGTGTTTCTCTGCCATTTGTGCGTTTGTGTGAGATGAGAGGAATTGAGTGAGTTTGTGGATCTTTGGGAGTGCCGGAGACCCAAAGCTGCCTCAGCTAAGCCTTCTAAAGCACCATCTGGCAGCCCGGGCCCCTGTGTCACCCTACTCACCAAGATTACATTCTCCCTGGCCCTCTTTCCCTGTGCTTTCTCCTCCCCTCCTGTCCACTTTGCACTCTCTCCCCTTTCCCTTCGCCAGAAAACACAAACTTAGCAAGTTAAGTTGTGGGGACTGTATCCCCAGAGCTGTTACTCAGGTTTTCTAAAAGAGTTTAAATAAATAATGAATTAGAAGTCATCCGAGTTTTAGGAGGCAGAGTCATTTGGATTTATTATTTTGGTTTCAAAACAATTGCAAGGTTAAAAAGCTTGTCTCATTTGTTTAACTCCCTCCCAATGTAAAAATGTTTGTGACTCAAACTACATCTTTGTCGAAAGATATATAAATATCATCCGAACTGAGACATGTTGCTGAGTAAACGGTTTTATAATGTCTTGTGTGAAGGAGCTTTTAAAGGTCTGTGCAAATAACCCTAATAATCCAGCATTTTATGAGCTTCAGGTACACGGACTGATATAAATATTTTCATATAACTACTTTATCGTAAGAAAAGTGAGTACGTCCCCCAAGCATTAGCATTCATATTTACAAAGAGATGGCAATACCGTTGATGTGTTTTGATTCAGTGACACACCTGAGGCTGGCAGGTGCACCCTGTGGTGCGTCAGATAATTTGTCAGTGTTGTAGAAATCAAAACTTTGCTCTGGCAGAAATGTTCACAGTGGCTTTACAATTTCTAAATAACAGAATCCGAGTCAAGTCTGAGGTCAACAAAGTTACATTCAAAACAAGTCTAAAGTTGAGTTCATGAACGTTTCCAACTCGCCTGCCCAGCTCTGGGGATGCATTGCATGCGGGGCTTTGTTTGTTGATGAAAAATAACATGTTTTTTGTACCAAATGCAAAAACCATCTACCTGCAGTGTCCAGAAAAAGAAACTGTAAGCAAGGGATTTCTGTCTGGACTCAAAGGACTCCCAGTTAGACTACTGATGAATCAGACGGCTAAAAAGTGAAGCACCACTCTAAAGCGCCCAATGTGTTACAATGATACACAACGTGGTAGTGCTCTAAAAAAATTCAGTTCTCCCAAAGCATGTCGTTTTTAATACTCAGAGGTGGTTCAGACAAAAATAACTTCCATTTTTTCCACATCCATTAGTTTAGACTAAACAGCACCTCCAGGTGATGACACAAATACGTTTCCTGTCATTTTATCAGGTCATTATGGAGTCAGCTTCAGCACACTGATTAGCTGTGGAAATCGTTTGATCTAGTGTGGTGGTGACACGCATGTTGTGTTTCTGTATAAAATAATGCAATAGTATAATTCTCAGGAGAAAATCAGTGATTGAAGGGGACACATTACGCTCATTTTTAGGTTCATACTTGTATTTTGGGTTTCTACTAGAACATGTTTAAATGCTTTAATGTTCTAAACACGTAATGTTCCCTCATACTGTGTCTAAATATACCTGTATCCACCCTCTGTCAGAATCGCTCCATTTTAGTGCCTGTCTCTTTACAACCCCTTCCGGAAAAAGCCCTTTGATTGGCATGCGGGGAACATATGGTGCACCTTTGCAAAGGTGGTTCTTAGGCTGTGGGTGGAGTTACTCAGATGGAGGATGGTTTATTCCAATGAGCCTGCATGTTACATAGGAAGGGGAGCAAAATCTGAATGTCTCGTTGAATCCCCTGTTTTCCAGCCTACTTAAAACGGACTGGGTTGTCTTATTTCTCAGTTTGCAGGTTGGTAGGCACTCAAGATACCTACATGTATGTGCACAAGCACTGAACAAGTGAGCTTTTCATGATATGTCCCCTTTAAGATTCATACAGTGCAGACACAAATGTATAAATCTGACACAAACTACCAGCTATTGTGCAACACACACATGTTAAACATGCTAAAGAAATATTACATTTTAGGTGTGAGTGTGAAATGTGCGTGTTTGCAGATGGCCCAGAACAATAGGCACCGAGGAGGAGAACATTTAGTTAGAACCCCTTGCATGTTTCCGTGAAATCATGAAATAAATATATGATGTTGTGAGTAATGGCTTGTCATGAGTAAGGAAGAGATAATTTCATTGTGTCAGCATGCAGAGAGCGAAGCAAAAATATTTTTATTACATGCTTTGGAGATGTGACAAAGATATTCAGCCATGTTGGAAGATCAATAAGCGGCAATGTGTTTTTGGAAGATGAAAAATTTGTCATTTGCTCAAAGAGCATTTTTGACAGAGTTTACACAGTCGTTTTGGAAATACTACTGTCAAATATGCAGAAATATACACTCAGATACGTAAGCAGAGGAAACGTCATAACTGCTACTTTAACAATGTTCAGAATGCCATTTCAGCCGGACAGATGGCATCATGGAAATGTTACTTTGGAAATGTTTATAGGCCTATTTACAGAACTATTCCTACCCTGCCTGAGCTGTCCTGCAACACTGCGACAATATACATCTTGTAAATGTGAATTTCTCAACAACTGAGAGTCATAAAACCTGATGTGCTACGTGGTCTGTCAATGAAGCATTGGCGGATATGACACTCTGCATTTGCTCTGTGCAAAAGGCGACAGTAATGTAGTGTGAGGAGCTCAAAGCAATATGACTTTTAACACTGCTTAGAATGTCACTGCATGTGCACAGATTTAGTATTATGGAAATGTTGACAATAACACGTTCCATAACTGTTTCCCTGCAATATTTGCAAAAGATGTTGCCTCAATTTTAAACATAATGGTAATTGAAGTGCAGTAGCATGCAGGTGTTTATGCTGGCAATAGACACTGTAGAGAGTTTAATTCTTTACTTTTCTCAATTTTCATATGGCAAGAATCATAAAATGTGTTCTCTGGTGATATCTGTGTAATACTTACACTTGAAGACTGTGGTAATCTCCCAGGTAGGATACATTTCTAGATACTAAATTATTGCTGACATTTTGGCAGCAAATAGACTTGTGGGCCAATACTGTCTGTCTACAAGGTTCTGGACTCCTTCCTCCCTCACAGCGGGTTTGAGGCTAACGTAACATTCATTGTCAATACAGCTGGGCAGAGTTGGTCTTACGGGACGAGGGCATTTGCCGTGCTCGTAGATCCGTGCTGCAACCATATGGCGTGAGCTGTCCCCCTAAACATTGATAACTGATGTCCCAGGATGCTTGATGCACACTCATGAATACAAACCGACACACACACACACACACACACACATACACACACACACACACATGGAAATAAACACAGCTGAATCTGCAGTCACACACATAGACACGCATTCACACATCAAACAAACATGTGCACGTACATTTCAGTTGGTAAAACTGTAATTAGCCTGTGCTCGCTATCCGAGGACGTACAGGAAAGAGAGAAATAGCAGCAGGGAGGAAGAGACCGGGCGAGGGAGAGTTATAGGGAAAGGGAATGATGAATGATGGATCGAGAGAGCTCCAGCTAGACCCAGAGGTTACGAGTGTGAGGGAGTTACAGCTGGCTAGCTCATTCCGTCAAGCTACAGATCTCATAATAAACATCACATGGGTAGTTTGGGCTGGCGGCTGCAGATTAAGCCAGAGCTGTTAGCTCTTTAAAGACTGCTCAATGTTGCAGCCAGCCAAGAGCCTATTTATAGGGCGCTGGAAGTTTATCAAAGCAGGTAGGAAGGGAAGGCACTGGACAGGAACAGTTTCCAAGCTGATTTATGTCCCTCAATCAGTGTAATAACAATAAACTGTCAACTAACATGCCACTTTTATTCGAAATTTATAGTACCGCTCTCCTAATAAAGCTGTGTTTATTTCTCCCCTGTCCCCTCCCTGCCTCCCTCCGCCTCCTCCTCTGCTTCTCTCTGCACAGAGCTGCCCAGCAGTCCAGGTGGTCAGTTCACGTTTCGCCCACTGCCCCCGCCTCCCCCTCCACCCCACGCCTGCACTTGTGCCCGCCCGGCGCCCTACACTCAAGTCAGCCTGCAGAGGAAGACCATGCCAACGCGGTGCCAGGCCAGTCAGGGCAGCCAGGGGGCAGACACAAACTCGAGCATAGACCAGGCACAGCTTCACAACAGCTGGGTGCTCAACAGCAACATTCCCCTTGAGACCAGGTAAGAGAATGCAACAAATGGCATGTAAAGGTTATTTTTTACACTGGTGTTTTTCAATTAACAAAAAGAGTGTTGATGATTTAAATAATTTGGGACAAATAGGGCTTTCCAAAATGCTTTCAGTCCAAAACGGTGGATATGACATTTTGCAAAGAAACCCTTCAAATGAAAAATATCTTCAAGGCATAATACAGCGTCATGTCACTTGATTAAAGACATTAGTGACATTATGAGGCTCATTAGATTAAAGAAAATTATTTTGTCAGGAGTGTGAGTTGGCACACTTTCACAATTTTCTTAGAAAATCAGCGCTAAGTGATTAAGAATGAATGTCGGACTAAAGGATTTGTTAGGATGGACATGTTTTGCACGTGTAGAGAGCAGTAAGTGGAACACCACGCAGGCCTCTGGGGTATTATTACAGGACTTTGCACCCCATCAAAGTCATAACGAATCTCTCAGTTTTTTTTGATTCTTTTCATTTTCTTACCACCCACTGCCGACAGATTTACCAGAGGACCAGCATCTGAGTTTCTAACACCTAAAATAAAAGTGTAAGTTAGTAGGAATCATCTTTTCAGGAACACATCGGCACACCATTTCTCAAGAATTGTTTTCCAAATGAATTTGGTCCCATCAAACAGAATAAAGCATTTGCTTGCTGCATAAGTAATAATTGATCAGAGAATTATTTAGGAGATCCTCATTTGTGATGCTGCTTTCCGAGAAGAAGCAGCAAGGTGAAAAAGAATAAGTTTGCATGTTTAATGAGATCTCGGTGCGGCGGCTGAATTCTGGTATTATGAGTGAGGATGAGATTGGCAGGCTGCCACACCAGAAGAAGAGGTTTTAATAAGTTATGCATTAGGCCATAATTAGATCTTACCTCATTTAAAGGAAAGGAAGAATAAAATTAGATTCAGTGACAATTTAAATTAATCACTGGCCAGACATGACCATCAATGTAAAAGACTTGTCAGAAGTGCATTGTAATTACAGTACTTGTGTGTGTGTGTGTGTGTGTGTGTGTGTGTGTGTGTGTGTGTGTGTGTGTGTGTGTGTGTGTGTGTGTGTGTGTGTGTGTGTTCGTGTGTGTGTGTGTGTGTGCGTGTGTGTTTTGCTTTAAATGAAAATCCACGGCAAATGCAATTCTGGCTTTTTTTGGTGTTTCAAATCGTTCAAATTAAATTTGCCGAACATAAAGAAGTCTCTCTCAAAGAGAGATGTGATTATAAAACACAATTTCCGCAGTGGCTCATGGTGCCTTTTTGTAGTAATACATTTTTGCATTTGGGACTTTATAGTCAAATAAGTTTCATTTGATAGTGTGCTATTAGTTCTGAAGCATAAAATGTAATCATATTCATAGTCAATAGAATAATGTCTCTTCATAGCATAATTCAGAGATTATTGGCTCTTTTCTATCTAGCTTTTGGCGGCGAAGACAAGGAAAAATCTTCACTGCTTAACAGTTTTGGGTTGTGTTTAATATTCAAGCACCCTCCTCTGTCTCCTCTGTCACATTCTCACATACACTACTAATCTTATGATTTCACATTTTTGCTCTCACCCTGATGCTGCTGCTATCAGCTCAATCTCAGGCGTGTGAGATTAAAGATTTATCATGTATTTACAAACTTGACATGGGGGTTTGTGCCGATGGAATTACAAGTGATGCTATGACCTCAAAAAAATGTGTATAACATCTCTTGTTGTCAAGCACACTTCCAGTTTCCAAGAAGCGCATTTGATGAATCTGTATTGAAATGTATTGACGTTACATCAGCGGAGATTAAGATTGTTTGAAGTGTGCATGGATTTCCTTTTCGGCTGCGTATCCGTTATGTTTCTGGAGAGGCCAACTTGTGTAAGGAGAAGGATGAAGATATGGATATTCAATATATCTGACCAGGTCGCACACTGGGTGTGTTAAGAGGCGTAGCAAATGTTTGGGACTGTAATAAATTGACTGGTTCCCTGCCTTGTCTCCTTCTTCATATCGCTCAGAAGTGAGACTTGAATTGCACACTGTGCATGTACAGCTACACATTCAAAATCAACTTTTATACACACACATACACACACACACACGTACGGTATATCTGCATGTACCTGTACCCTGTGCGCATACGCCTCCACCCACACACACACGCACAGTCATTCTCACATATCCAGGTAGAGACAGCCCCTGGGCCGTAGACTCCGACCTCCTGGAGAGAGGGAACTCTCATTTTCTTCCTGTCTCGGGGGAAATCTGCCCTCTGATATGAATTCAGAGCTTCCTGGGCGTCGCCCCTGGATATTCTCTGAGAAGATCAAAGGCAGGCAGTCAGGAAGAACAGTGGAGCATTTTTAAAAGCATCTCACAAGAAGAATTGACTTCCAAACGCGTTGACAAATGCAATTTATTCAGCTGGATTCTGATCCCTTTTTGCTCTGATCCACTTTCAGCAGAGCAATAAAAGCGCCACACAAGACTCGACCTGTGTACTTGCCTCAAAAACTTGAAAATGCTCACCCGTATATGCAATCTCTGAGCAGAGCTATTTTTGTCGATGCGTGTGTTCGTGTTTGTCCCAAGTTTATCTCTGGCCTTTCAGAGTTGAACTACCGTTGACCCTTAGGTGTGTCGCTGCTCCATGTGCAGCCTCCTGTGTCCCGCTTTCAGCAGACGCTGGATGGGTGGATGGAGAGAGGAGGGGAGGTGGACTGTGAACGATGGATGACATCTGACTCTCAGCTGACAGCTCACATGGAAAAGAGAGAAGCACTCAGAAAGATATGAAAAGAGAATTTAAGATGTTAAGGGAATTAAAATATCCATCTTACACCAAATTAGGTCCATTATTATGTAAAAGTATAAGGGCCCGTCAAAAGAGGGAATAAATGCGAGGAGGAAGATATTTTTAAATTTTGAGAATAAAGTTGAAATGACGAGAGAATTTGACATGTCGAGAATAAAGTCAAACTTTCAATATATGTGCTCACGCTAATAGTTTGAATTATTTGGTATTTCAACTTTATTCTCGACATGTCAAAGTGATTCTGGAAAAGCAGAATTAAAAACTTGTCCCTAATACTCTTCCTTACCTCCATTATTGAGTCCCAAAAGAAAAAAGATTAGAATTTTAAAAAACATTGTCACTGTGGTGAGATGTTTTTAATGCACCGATGGTCCCAATCGTACTTCTATTTGTCTGTTTTTATTGTGGTAGACGATGGATGGATGTTTTTATTGTATTTCTCTCTAATTCTTTCTTTCTTTATTTTTTGTGATTCAACACATTGCTCTAGTGCATGTTTTGCATTATTTAAACCGCTTTAAATTGCCTCTTTGTTTGAAAACTCCTATAGAAATAACCTTGACTCGCCTTGCCTTGAGATAATTCCACCAGTTTCCGATGCAAAGTATGTTTCAAGAATTGTGTAATTTACATGACTCAAGCGCTACGAGCTGCCTTATGCTGTCATGCAGCATGATATCCAAACTCATTTCTAAAAACATTCTTGAAACTCTCACCCCAGCGGCAGAATTCTGCCCTTGCTTTTTAAGTAAAATCCATCTTCAAGGCTGAATATGAGACTAAATGACATGAGAAGATGGATGTGTTTTTGGCCGTGTATGAGGGCAAATGGGCGAGGTACGTGCCGGATGTAGTCTGGTGTCCAGCGACACTGTCAGTCTGCTGTCTGGCCCCATTTTAATGGCCTGTCCTCTGAGGGCCCTTCAGAGACCACAGTTCTACCAGCAGCCTGTGACCTCACACCCTTCGCTGCACGGATAGAATAACACTCTGGCAAGCTGCGCGTCTGCCCCGACACATCACACTTGCAGCCGGTATTAACCCTCGGAGAGCACCTGGGGCAATCATTGCTTGTCTGAGAATTCCAGGAGCTCCAGGATATTTTTTTGTTATGGAAAATACACACATCTGTAGAGGAAGAAACTATGAGTCATATCTGTTTTTTTTGCCTCTGATGTTTCTCAAGTATACCCTGTCTCCACACACCTGCAGTCTTTTTCATTTTGTGATGGAAGTCAATACGGCCACAACACACTGGAATTGCTTATAATTGCCTGCAGAGATCCACTTTTCCAAATTGCATGATTTCCTAACCCCAATATTTCCGCTTCCTCATCCAACACCCCTCACCCTCCATTATCCAAACACAATATAGATGAAATGCTACCTAGATTAATTGCCCTTCAGCTTACTTCCCTATCATCATCTGCCATCTAACACGCTCTTTTTCATAATGAAAATGAACCTCATCTTCATTTAACTAATACAGCCATATAACTTAAGTAGTCGCTTTGATGAGTCAAAAAAGAAGTAGGTAAGTCATTGATCCTTGGCTGCCAGGGCTTTTTTTATTCTCTTTCATATCAGTGCTGCTCGGCATTACAGTAGCTGCTCATGATGTTGCAGCAGAGAGGCACACATTTGGGCTTCCTCTCTGGACTTGGACTGGATAGGAGCTTATCATTTCGGATTCTGTGGCTTAAAGTGTGCTGTGGGTATATTACACAGCAGTTTGTGGCAAGATTGTTTTCTATTGTTTAACTGGTTACACTCCACCGTGTGAATAATGTCCGTGTTTTACATTTGTCACATATATTGCTCAGCTCGAAGAAGAATTTATGGTGGAACATAAAATAAATTGAAAGAGTCGTAGCACTTAGGGATTTTCTTAGGCTACTTTTCTTCCTTGATTTTAGCTTTACGGATTAATCTTTGATGATACATTACTTGCAACTTTAAGAGACCACTTAAATTAAAAGCACACAAATGCAGCCAAACACGTGGGATATTAAAGGCTTAACTGAATCACGTAGTTGTAGAAATGCACTGAGAGCTTTTTTTCTACAGGTAAGGTTTGAGAGGACCGGCTCTTTACGCAGTGGCAAAGTAACACAGTCTGCCCTGTGTGTCACATTTCAATCCTGAGCCACCCTGTGTGCATCATATATAAAATAGCAGGAGAGGGGTCTCCTCTAAAACCTCCCACCTTGGGGGCCCGTTAAATGAGTTTCAGTCAGGCGTACTTCAGAGTGAGGCTGAATGCAGATTATTATTAATAGAATCAGAATAAGATACTAGATAGCTAAGAAAAGATGATGTCCGTGCTGTGCTAAGCTAATTGGTGAAAGATTGAACCATTGTCCCAGATATTGTTTCCAAACTAACACTATAATCTACTTAAAGAGACAAAGACATGGGTCCCAGTGGTGGCTCACTCAACCCCAACCTCAAATAGTGATACATACTTTTTTTTGCATTGACCACATAAGGGATGCCAGGGTGAGGAAAATTCCCCACCGGTTAATAAACTTGTGACAACACCGGTGTTACCGATTACACTGGACATTTTACCAGAACAGATATTTGACGAGGACACTCAGAGCACTTACTTGAATCTTTAACTCTGAATGGCTTTGTGTCTGGCTGCGACGGCACCGTCCTTTGCTTCATACCAATAGTTTACAGGGTGCCTCATTAACTGTCGGGTTCCGTATTAGCCTTCTTAAATGGCTTAGTATATTACAGATTAGAGGTTTTTTATTTGATGAACATGGGGGCTGATAGACTTCTTGAAAACAACCTAAATGGGTTTTATTTCTTTTTTTTCTTTTTTTTAAAGCAAACAACAGTGGGGGGCAAGTAATGTAATGTAATGTATGACCAAACAGCGACTACTGTGGCAAGCCTACTCCACATGCAAGTGATGTGCACAGGCCTGAAGAAAGAGTGATGCTTGGCATTTCAACAGTTTGGAGAGGATACAAACACTGTCGTGTTTTTTTTCCCTAAAACCTAAAGCACAGGAGGAATAAAAGCGTGTTTATGGTGGACTGTCAGCTGCTGTTATTAGCATGCTAACTAGCAACAGTGTTACTCACAAGGCCATGGAGAACATTATTAAGTGACTGCATTAGTTTGTGTAGTTACAGGTTATGTTTTATTCATTTTTTAAAGCACTCTTCACATCTAGCACATCCACAAGAGTTAAGGGCACAATTAGCTGCTTTATCCTGCTCTTTATTGGATTTGAGGAAGTTTACTCTCCAAAAAGTCCAGCCAACACCCCCAGATAAGTGTTACGTTTGCCAAACACATCATCATCTGAGTCTTTTCTTTTGTAACATTAATAGCCAAAGCATGCTTTTTGAAAACCGAGGCCAAAGACCTAGACAGGGAACAAAATGAGAATCTTACATTTTTCCTCTTATATCTATAAGACACCAGCACTACACTGCACTACAAGATTACATTACTTTTCCATAAACTGCTTCCTGTCTCATATCCTCTTGCCACTCTGTCTTCCACATTGCTGTGTACTTCTCTACTCTTTGTTCTCTCTCTGTTTTCTCTGCCTGTCCTTTTCTCTGTGACTCTTCACTTGTCTCTACTGCCAAAGTGTGTCAAAGACAATTTAGTGAAGTTTTATGCACCTTCTTTATTTCATCTTTACTTTTTAGTTTGCATCATTTTGGAATGGAATGATAGACATGTGTCTCCAAAAGTACATCAACCTAAGCAAAGTGTGTTTCACAATAAATTATTTATACAATAGTACTATAATATTATCACAGTATAACTATGTTAAGTGTTTGTGTAGTTGTTACATTGAGTCAAGGCTCTACTGTAATTACCAAAGAACATCTAATTACATTGAATTAGATCTGGTTGTTTTGTTTTTGGACATAATGCACATCCTCTCCCGGGCCCAGTGGGCAGTACCTGCTCTTCCTCTCTCCTCTCCATCTCCTTCTCTCTTTCTTTTTCTCTCAGTCTCATCATCTTGTCCCGTATCGCTTCCCTTCCCAAAGCTGAGATTAGATTGATGGACTCTTTTCATTTCCGTCTGAAGAAAGTAAACAGAGCATCAATTTATATTGATATGTAAATGTTACTGGCCACCGCTCGCACACTCTTGCAAAGAAATAAAGATATTTTGGGGTACCTCATTTTAACATTATTTTCAAGCCTTTATATAAACTGAATTGAAAGTTCCTCAGTCTACCATTGGATGGATGGCAGTAATGTTAGCTGGCTGGCTATCTAGTTAATCCACTTAAGTAAAAGCAACAAGCCGGCTTCATGATGGATGGATGACCATTATATAAGGTAGAACTATCCGTCTGAGGATGAATGAAATAGCAGTCCAATAGTAACATTTGGCAACACTTTCTATCAGGTTCACATCTACAGTAAACCTTTTTTATTTTAAGTACACTAACCTTTAATTGAGAATCTGATTTCAAAATGTTTGGCGGGAACTAAAAAACACAAGGATGATTTTAACAATGTGCTGAGACTCATTAATATAATACCGGTCTTACATAACTTCTGTAGTACCTGCATATTTGTGAGGAGCCCTTGTATAAACATCATGTTCATATGTTGCATCCCAATTGTAAGAGACGATGAGGGCATTTATAGTGAATTATTATGCATTTATAACGCTTCATGACTGAACACACATAATGCTTTCTGATGCGCTACACCCTCAGTCAACAAACATTAGAGATGTGACCTATAATGAATTAAAAGTGTCTTATGGATGATTAGTTATAAAGTACAGGTTGACTGATGGTCAAGTGTAAAGTAAAGTGTATTGCATTTGCATTCATTTAAATGAATCTATGCTGCATAATGAGTGATTATTATGCATGAAAACGCATTACACATGCATGGACTATGGTAGCATATATGAATCCTCACTACAAGCATTGTGAAGTCTACAAAAGGGGCAGGAAGGATTCATGGATGTGTTACTGAGAGTGGTAACTAATATTTATTTCAGATATTTCTAGTTACTTAGCTTTCTCCTCAATTGTGTATCCAAAACTTTGTGTTATTCTTCTCTTCTTCTCCCAACAGGGTCTCAGTGTATATCTTGTGTTGGATGATCTTCATTACGTCCTTTTAAATGGACCCGGTAGTTTAAAGAAAGCTGTATTCTCCTTACTTCCACCCAGAGTCATTTGCAGATGAGAATGACATTTCTTCTTTGTGTTTCTCCCACAGACACTTCCTGTTCAAGCAGGGCTCTGGTTCATCTGCTCTCCTGTCAGGCGCGGGGCAAGGATACCCCCTGACCTCTGGGACTGTGTACTCCCCTCCACCCCGGCCTCTCCCTCGCAGCAGCGTGACCAGACCACTGTTTACCTTCAACAAGCCTCACCGCTGCTGCAATTGGAAGTGCACAGCCCTGTCTGCGTCGCTCCTCACTCTCACTCTGGCCCTGCTGCTCACATACGTCATCGGTGAGTTACAGTGCACATCCACCATCCAGCCCGCAAGTTTGTCGCCATGCCTAGCTGCACAGGAAGATTTGCTGTTTGTTTGCTCATAACAGATTGCTTGAGGTGCTAGGTAATTGGGAGGCTTGTCAAGACACTGCCTAATTAATTCAAAGAAAATAATCAATAAAAGAATACAGAAAAAAAACCTCTAACACCTATTTTTACACATTCAAAATGTTGCAGGCTTCAAAGGGTAATAAAATAAAAACAAAAACAGAAGAGAAGATCGATGAGATCAAAAAAGGACTACTGAAAATATTAAACTCTCACTTTGAAGGGGTTGACTTTAAAAACAGCAGGTTCTGTATTCCAAATGTGACCTCTGTATGTGTATAGTCTACATTTTAAATGAGCTGTCCTTGACTAAAGCGCACACAAATGGTAATTATTCCATGATGAATACACACCTCCAATAAGTACGAACTCATTGATTCTGTGTCGCTCACACACCCACAGCTACACAACCACGCACCTTATTACTTTATTATTTAAGTTGTTATTTGTATTATATTAATCTATCCAGTTTATGACATGATTGAATGTATATATTTATTTAATTAACATTTCACTTGATCTAATTCATTTGAAGGTGAGGTCTTATTCCTTCACCCTCCTTATTAAATCACATTAGTAACAGTATTGTTACTTTTGCTTAAGTAATGGATCTTCACAGATTTCAGGAGTGACACTAATTTATTAATTAAAATGGATCTTGAAAATAGGAGGAGTTTCTGGAGTTGTCTGGAAATTCATCAGCAGAGTCTGTCAAAGTCAAATACCAAATGTATTCATCGATCCCCTCCAAATTCCCTTTTCACCCTCAACCTTGGCTGGGCCCTCCACCTCAGCCCATCATTTTCCCTCCGCTGCCCCAAGTGCAGATATCCCAACCCTCCACCCAGCCAGTTCATTTCCCTCCTGTGGTGGTGCTCAAGGTCACGGCGTAGCAGGCGGGTGTTCGCATTAATCAGACACACACATACACGCACATCACAGACAGACATCACACACACACTGGCGAAACCATGCAGATTAATCCCCAGGCTGAACCATGCTATTCCATTAATGTCCCGGCCCCGGTAATTAGTGCATTAGTCAGGAGTGTGAGTGATGACTTGGAGACGACATCACCTTTTAATTGGTGTCATGCTCTACTCCTGCTTGGCAATGATCGATCTCTGTGTTGACATCGCCATGGAAACCGAGCGAAGACGTATGGGATGTAAGCACAGATGATATGGTCGCCTGTAAATCAAAGATATTCAAATAGCAAGATTAAAGTGGTCATGGACTTAATGTCTTTGTCTGGCGGGAGAGGTTGAGACACAGGCCACCAGATGATTAGGTTTTCTCATTACATAATGATTCACTCATTTTAAGGAATTAATTAACAGCCACTCACATAGGAAGAGAAAGAAAATTATCTCTCCCAGTAGTTTTACGCTTTTTCATCTCCTCCAAACAATAGCCATGCTGATATTTATTGATTTTGAGACTGCTGCTCATTAAATCAGGGTCTTATTGAATATGAATTCTTATTATCATAGAAATTATAATACGAAACAGAATTAATTATCATATTTAAAGTGTTAAAATATGATCATGAATATGATAATTAAGGATCCTTTATTCAAAATATAATCAGCTCCTGCAGGGTATTCTACTGTACTTACTCAGGCAGTTGTTATATTATACATATTTAATATTATCTTTGTATTGATACTGTTTCAGAGTGAATAACAATACATTTCTTATTGTATTATTGCTATCGTTATACATTTTTCATGTAGAAGATCACATGCAGAGTCAATATTAAACATTTTAATCGCTTGCATTATCTTAGGTTTAAGAAATTGTAATGGCCATTTTTATTACATTATTCAGACCAATTGATTAATAGAGGAAATTATTGATATATTAATTAATAGACAAACAAAGTTGTAGTTACGTGCAAATATTTGAAGTAATTGCCACAACCCATATCTGTATCTTTCTTTATCCTCCTGCATTGTTTGTCAGCGTGATACTGCAGATATTTCTAACTGAATTAAGAAATATTTTGCAATATATAATTCGAGCCAAGCTGGAGCCCAACATTTCCAAATGCTGGAGATGCTTCTCTTCCTTGGTATAAATCATCTTCACGCAGCTGGTACATTTGGCTGAATATTCACCTCTTCTCATGACGCTCAGCCAAACTTTACACTTCTTGCCGCAGTCATCCGTGGCTCAGCATGTAACGGAGCTCATCTTACATGCTAAGTGGAGGTGCTGTGTGACTGGTAGTGCTGCAGCGGGCCTTTGCAGCAGATCTTGAACACTTGATGTAGGTCTTAATAATTCAACAAACACGTCTGACATTGATGACTTGTAGCAAATCCTCGTTCTTTGACAGTTTGGAACCAGTTCGCACCTCACCAGAGTTGATTATTAATTTGGGAAAAAGTAACCCAGCAAATAATGAGGCGATAATATTATGTCTGAAATTAAGGTTTCCAATTAGCACTATAATAGGAGGATGCATGATTGCGGAGATAATGCTGCGCCTAAGTGATTGCAGCGTACTGTATGCCCCCTGTTGTGATTAGCTAAGGCAGTCCTCCTCTTTCTTTACTGCCCTCTCTCCTCTCCTCCCATACCCCCTGGTGTTGCAGGGGCTGTGAATAGCTTTGTTAATTTGTTTATCTCCCAACGTACCCCTCCCTCCTGCAGTCGTAGCTTGTTATTAAGCACAACACGGCCATCAGATATGAGGAGCAGGCATTATGATAGCGAACGGGGCATTTAAGGAGAGATAGAGGACAGATTAAGATTGCATCTCTAATCTTGAAGAATATTGCTACCGACAACACTACCAGTAACTCATTTTTTATTCTAAGCCTCATTTAGGTTCTGCCTACGTAAAAACCTACCTACTATTTCTCTATCATGCTGTAAAAAAAAAGAGCTAATTAGAGTATTTTCTACATTAATGAATGTCTTGCTGTTTTAAACAGTTACAACCGTTGGTTGTTAAATCTAATATGAGCAGAAGGCGGGATGTGTCAGTTATGAAAGATAATCATCTCTATGGCAACAGGGAGAAGCTTCTGACTCAAGTGAAATGAACAAGACAGAAGCAACCGGCAATCAAATAATCACCTCCAAATCACATTTCAGTCACACACAGGGACACAGACAGTGTTAAGCTGAGATCTTCTTTATAGTTCTGTTGTGCAATACGTGCTGCTTCAGGGGTCCTGGCGGTTCCATAAAGAACCAAATGAGTCGTTAGTGGCTTTAAGTTCATTACTTTCACGCTATTTCTTTCAGTAAATCTGCTTTCACAGTTTGATGGCAATTCAAAGCATCTGCCTTAAAAGTGAGCCATTATTCACAGGGGTCAAACTTGGTGTAATCTCCGAGAAAAAAGACAGTGTGTGTCTGTGTGTTTATTAGAGCTAGAACTATATTTAAATTATCAATACATCTGCAGATTATTTTCTTGATTTGGGTTCCTCAGAGCCTGAGGTGATGCCTTCAAAATATATTTAGTTTACAAGAATATATCACAAAACAGCACAATCATTTATGAAGCTGCAGCAAATATTTGGCATTTTCACTTGAAAAATTACATAAAAGATTAATTCATTATAAAAATAATTGAATTTATTTTCTGTCCACCTACTAATTGATTAATCTTCTAATTGGGTTTTAATGTTTAATTAATGTGTAACATACAATAGAGCTGAAATTATGTTGTCTAATAATGAATTGACACAAAATGATCAAGGATTTAATGCTGAACAGTATTTTAAATCAATTTTGATCGATTAATCGTGTGAGTAATTGACTGTTTTCTATCATTGTAAAATAAATATATTTTAGTTTTGGTCTGTTGTACAAATCAAGCAAGTAAAAGATTTAAAGAAAAATCTTTTCTTTTTAAATTTTAGACATTATATTTGATTAATCAATTAATCAACAAATGAATTGATAATTAATATAATCTTCAATTGCAGCCCCACTTACCAAATAATAAACTATGTGCTTGGTGCCTAAGAGTACTTACTGTAAGTCGCTCCCTCTTGATCTGGATTTCTCCTCCAAACGTCCTAGCCCGGCCTGGTATGCCTCAAAGCACCAGGCAGATTATAGCTTATCATGAATTAAGTGTTTGCTCTATTCTATGCTGTTGACCACCCTGGCTAAGTAGTGGAATAA